>NC_042972.1:41030931-41250931 GCF_901001165.1 Salmo trutta
TGAGCTGAAAAACCCTTTCCTTAACGCAAACCCATTTTTTGCAAAAAAGTTAGGATCAATTGAAAACCAGTAGCGGCGCCGATGCAGAATTGGGCGGCCTATAACTCAGAGCTATCCCTCGGTGCTGACGAAGTAACCAGAACCGTGATGAGTTCCAGTATCTTGTCATTGGTTGCCAGCAGTGGTGATATTAGCATGTAATTCTTGGTGGGGCAAACCAAACAAAGCAACAACACAACACTAAACAATATATTAATTGCACTATAACGGCAGTCCCAACACCTTACCACTGCTACAGTTCATTCAGCCGCATTTACTGCCTTTTAAAAAAACATAGCAGAAATGGCTGACTTGCTTAAACAAATGTGGTTTCAACTGACAACTGAGATGTACAGTACAAACTATGGCATAAGGGGACGACAAGCAGATAAGAGGAAATCTGTAATTTTCATTAAGACATTAATGAGCGAGAGACAACGGACGTATTCAATATAACAATTTTTTCAGCACTTCAGAACATGGCCCGTTCTTACATACAGTTGAAGTCAGAAGTTTACATACACTTAGGTTGGAGTCATTAAAACTAGTTTTTCAAACACTCCACAAATGTCTTGTTAACAAACTACAGTTTTGGCAAGTTGGTTAGGACATCTACTTTGTGCATGACGCAATAAATGTTTTCAACAACTGTTATCAGACAGATTATTTCACTTATAATTCACTGTTTCACAATTCCAGTGGGTCAGAACACACTAACTGTGCCTTTAAACAGCTTGTAAAATTTCAGGAGATGATGTCATGGCTTTAGAAGCTTCTGATAGGCTAATTGACAACATCTGAATCAATTGGAGGTGTACCTGTGGATGTATTTCAAGTCCTACCTTCAAACCCAGTGCCTTTGCTTGACATCATGGGAAAATCAAAAGAAATCAGCCAAGACATCAGAAAAAAAATTGTAGACCTCCGTGTTACGTTCCCCAGTTTCTGTGTTGTAGTTTGTATATTTGTGAGTGTGTTTCAGGTAATGGCTTCCTGCAGTTCTCCAAGCAGCTGATTGGTCGGCCCCATTGCTGATTGGAGAGCTGACCCCGCCCCCTCGTCAGGACGCAGCTGTCTCAATTAACAACCCCCAATATAAGCCAGTGTGCTGTTGCTCAGGAAAGGGAAAGGCACAGAGATGATTGCAGAGAGATATTTGTGGAGAGAGGAGGTTGATGGCAGAGGGTGATATATGTTGGTTGTTTCTCAGAAAGAGAATTTGGGTATGTACTTAGTTAGTTGTTGCTGAGTAAGCTTATTGTTCTGTGTTTAGTGCTCAGAGTTTTCTTTAATGTCCTGAGGTTTTCTCAGTTTAGTTGTGAAATTGTTTGTTATTCTGTTTCCTTTGTTCCCAGGGGGGAAGTGGAAGGCACCTAGGGAGTGCTTAGGCAAGAGGCCCGCGGGCTTACATATACCCGTAGTAATTTATTGTCTATGCACACTAGGAAAGACCTGGGCGGACCATCCCCTGTATTTTGGTTAGTGCACCAGGTGGTGCTAGTTAGGTAAGTAGTGGGTAGGCAGGTAAGGTAGGAGAGGGGGCTTTGATATTTACTTTCTTTGCTTTGGTTCCGTCCAGCCCCTTTTCCCCAAACTTACCGTGTGAAGGAATAAATTCCCAGTAAACGGTATTCTCTGCCTTTTTGTCATCCTTGCTCACACCTACACTTCCATACCTCTTTCACAACACGGAGAGTTAAGTTGTAGCGGGGTGTTGCGTTCCCTCTTTCTAGAGGCGTGCGTAACACTCCGCAAGTCTGGTTCATCCTTGGGAGCAATTTCCAAATGCCTGAAAGTACCATGTTCATCTGTACAAACAATAGTACGCAAGTATAAACACCATGGGACCACGCAGCCGTCATATCACTCAGGTTCTGTCTCTTAGAGATGAATGTACTTTGGTGCGAAATGTGCAAATCAATCCCAGAACAACAGCAAAGGACCTTGTGAAGATGCTCGAGGAAACAGGTACAAAAGTTTCTATATCCACAGTAAAACGAGTCCTATATCGACATCACCTGAAAGGCCGCTCAGCAAGTAAGAAGCCACTGCTCCAAAACTGCCATAAAAAAGCCAGACTACAGTTTGCAACTGCACATGGGGACAAAAATCGTACTTTTTGGACAAATGTTTTCTGGTCTGATGAAACAAAAATAGAACGGTTTGGCCATAATGACCATCGTTATGTTTGGAGGATAAAGGGGAAGGCTTGCAAGCCGAAGAACACCATCCCAACCGTAAATCATGGGGGTGGCAGCATCATGTTGTGGGGGTGCTTTGCTGCAGGAGGGACTGGTGCACTTCACAAAATAGATGGCATCATGAGGATGGAAAATTATGTGGATATATTGAAGCAACATCTCAAGATATCAGTCAGGAAGTTAAAGCTTGGTCGCAAATGGGTCTTCCAAATAGACAATGACCTCAAGTATACTTCCAAAGTTGTGGCAAAATGGCTTGATTACAACAAAGTCAAGGTATTGGAGTGGCCATCACAAAGCCCTGACCTGAAAATGTGTGGGCAGAACTGAAAAAGCATGTGCGAGTTAGGAGGCCTACAAACCTGACTCAGTTACACCAGCTCTGTCAGGAGGAATAGGCCAAAATTCACCCAACTTGTTTTGGGAAGCTTGTGGAAGGCTACCCAAAAAGTTTGACCCAAGTTAACCTGTATTTTCACGGCTGGATAAGAAACGTACCTAATTTAATCTGGTTACTACTCCTGCCCAGAAACTAGAATATGCATATAATTAGTAGATTTGGATAGAAAACACTCTAAAGTTTCTAAAACTGTTTGAATGGTGTCTGTGAGTATAACAGAACTCGTATGGCAGGCCAAAACCTGAGAAGATTCCATACAGTAAGTGCCCTGTCTGACAATTTGTTCTCCTTCTGTGGCCTCTCTATCGAAAATACAGCATCTCTGCTGTAACGTGACAATTTCTAAGGCTTCCATTGGCTCTCAGAAGGCACCAGAAAGTTGAATGACGTCTCTGCAGTCTCTGGGTCGAAAAACAGCAGGAGTTTTTGTGAGTGGTCAGGCAGGGAACAATGACATTGGAGATGCGCGTCCACGAGACGACTCCATTTCTTTCTTTTCAGTCTTTGAATTAATACAACATCGCCCGGTTGGAATATTATTGCTATTTTATGAGAAAAATAGCATAAAAATTGATATTAAACAGTGTTTGACATGCTTCGAAGTACGGTAATGGAATATTTAGATTTTTTTTGTCACGAAATGAGCTCGCGCGTCACCCTTCGGATAGTGACTTGAACGCACGAACAAAACGGAGGTATTTGAATATAACTATGGATTATTTGGAACCAAAACGTTTGTTGTTGAAGTAGAAGTCCTGGCAGTGCATTCTGACGAAGAACAGCAAAGGTAATCCAATTTTTCTTATACTAAATCTGAGTTTGGTGAGGGTCAAACTTGGTGGGTGTCAAATTAGCTAGCCATGATGGCCGGGCTATGTACTCAGATTATTGCAAAATGTGCTTTCGCCGAAAAGCTATTTTAAAATCTGACACCGCGATTGCATAAAGGAGTTCTGTATCTATAATTCTTAAAATAATTGTTCTGTTTTTTGTCAACGTTTATCGTGAGTAATTTAGTAAATTCACCAGAAGTTTGAGGTGGGTATGCTAGTTCTGAACGTCACATGCTAATGTAAAAAGCTGGTTTTTGATATAAATATGAACTTGATTGAACAAAGCATGCATGTATTGTATAACATAATGTCCTAGGAGTGTCATCTGATGAAGATCTTCAAAGGTTAGTGCTGCATTTAGCTGTGGTTTTCATTTTTGTGACATATATACTTGCTCTGAAAATGGCTGTGTGATTATTTTTGGCAGGGTACTCTCCTGACATTATCTAATGTTTTGCTTTCGCTGTAAAGCCTTTTTGAAATCGGACAATGTGGTTAGATTAAGGAGAGTCTTGTCTTTAAAATAGTGTAAAATAGTCATATGTTTGAGAAATTGAAGTTATAGCATTTTTGAGGTATTTGTATTTCGCGCCACGCTCTACCATTGGATATTGGTTAGGCTTTCCGCTAGCGGAACGTCTGTCCGTAACAGGTTAAACAATTTAAAGGCAATGCTGCCAAATACTAATTGAGTGTATGTGTCACGGGCGGATAGAACAGTTTAAGGGTGAGTCAAGTGCAGGAGACTGAGGTCCGTTGGAACAAACGTGATTTAATAAATCCAAGGGCAAAATCCATATAAGGCTGGGAGCACAACAGTCAAAAGACTAAACGAAGTTCAGCTCAAAAAGGCAGACGCAGCGCAGCCCGGTAACCCTAATGCCTAGACAATAAGTAGTAAACCAACACCACCTCTACCACACGTAACAAAGAACAATCCCGCACGAATCCTAACAAAACACAGACAAACTAAATACCCCCCCACTAATGACAAACACGAAACAGGTGCAATCAAAAAACAGACATAACTAACAGACATTGAAACACAGATCGGTGGCAGCTAGTAGGCCGGCGACGACAACCGCTGAGCACCGCCCGACCGAGGAGAGGCGCCACCTTCTGTGGACGTTGTGACAGTACCCCTCCCCTGACGCGCGGGCCCGCAGCGCGCCGACTCCGGCCTCGGGGACGACCCGGAGGGCGAGGCGCTGGGCAATTCGGGCGGAGGCTGTGGAAATTCCGCAACATAGCTGGATCCAGAATGTCCCTCGCCGGGACCCAGCACCTCTCCTCCGGACCGTACCCCTCCCAGTCCACGAGGTACTGCAGGCCCCCCACCCGACGTCGGGAGTCCAAGATGGCCCGGAGTGTATACGCCGGGGCGCCTCCGATGTCCAGGGGGGGCAGGGGGGCCTCCCGCACCTCAGCGTCCTGCAGCAGACCAGCTACCACCGGCCTGAGGAGAGACACATGAAACGAGGGGTTAATACGGTAATATGTAGGAAGTTGTAACCTATAACACACCTCGTTTATTCTCCTCAGGACTTTGAATGGCCCCACAAATCGCGGACCCAGCTTCCGGCAGGGCAGGCGGAGGGGCAGGTTCCGGGTCGAGAGCCAGACTCTATCCCCTGGGTTAAACACAGGGGCCTCACTGCGGTGGGGGTCAGCGCTCTCCTTGTGTGGTTCTCCAGCCCTCTTTATACACTCCTGGACCACATTCCAGGTCTCCCTAGAGCGCTGGACCCATTCCTCCACCGCAGGAGCCTCTGTCTGGCTCTGTTGCCATGGCACCAGGACCGGCTGATAACCCAACACGACCTGGAAGGGTGACAGGTTAGTAGAGGAGTGGCGCTGAGAGTTCTGGGCCATCTCGGCCCAGGGCACAAACCACGCCCACTCCCCTGGCCGGTCCTGGCAATACGACCACAGAAACCTGCCTACATCCTGGTTAATGCGCTCTACCTGGCCATTACTCTCGGGGTGGAAACCCGAGGTCAGGCTAACCGAGACCCCCAGCCTCTCCATAAATGACCTCCACACCCTGGACGTAAACTGGGGACCCCGATCAGATACGATGTCCTCGGGCACCCCGTAGTGCCGGACGTGGGTGAATAGGGCCTCCGCAGTCCGTAGGGCCGTAGAAAGACCGGGCAACGGAAGCAGACGGCAGGACTTCGAGAACCGATCCACAATAACCAGGATCATCGTATTCCCCTGAGATGGCGGGAGATCCGTAAGGAAATCCACCGAGAGGTGAGACCAAGGTCGCTGTGGAACGGGGGAGGGGCTGTAATTTCCCTCGAGGCAGGTGCCTAGGAGCCTTGCACTGGGCGCACACCAAACAGGAAGAGACATAGTGTCTTACATCCTCAACCAAGTTGGGCCACCAGTACTTCCCCTTCAGGACTCGCACTGTCTGTTCCACCCCAGGGTGACCCGAGGAGGGTAGAGTGTGGGCCCATCGGATCAAGCGATCGCGAACACCCAGCGGAACGAACTTCAGACCCGCGGGACATTGAGGTGGAGTGGGTTCTGACCAACCCGCCCGCTCGATGTCCGCATCCACCTCCCATACCACCGGTGCCACCAGACAGGAAGCAGGGAGTATGGGAGTGGGATCGATGGTCCGCTCCTCGGTGTCGTAGAGACGCGACAGTGCGTCGGCCTTCCGGTTCCGAGAACCCGGAATGTACGAAAGGGTAAACTGAAACCGTCTCCTCGCTGCCAGGATGTACTCCAGGTTACGGTGGTCGGTCCAGATGAGAAAAGGGTGACGTGCCCCCTCAAGCCAATGTCTCCACACTGTCAAAGCCTTGACCACGGCTAACAACTCCCTGTCCCCCACATCATAGTTGCGCTCCGCCAGGCTCAGCTTCTTAGAAAAGAATGCGCAGGGGCGGAGCTTCGGAGGAATGCCCGAACGCTGCGAAAGAACAGCTCCTACCCCAGCCTCGGATGCGTCCACCTCCACTATGAATGGCAAAGAGGGATCCGGATGCGCCAGCACCGGAGCGTCGGTAAACAGAACCTTCAGACGACGGAAGGCTCTGGCCGCCTCTGCCGACCACCGCAATCGCACCGGACCCCCTTTCATCAGTGAGGTAATGGGAGCTGCCACCTGACCAAAACCCCGGATAAACCTTCGGTAATAATTGGCGAACCCCAAGAACCGCTGCACCTCCTTCACCGTGGTAGGGGTCGGCCAATTACGCACAGCCGTAACGCGGTCATCTTCCATCACCACCCCTGTGGTGGAAATGCGATATCCCAGAAAAGAGACGGCTTGTTTGGAGAACTCACATTTCTCAGCCTTGACGTATAGGTTATGCTCCAGCAGCCGCCCAAGCACTTTACGCACCAGAGCCACATGCGCGGCGCGTGTGGCGGAGTAGATCAAGATGTCATCAATGTACACCACCACACCCTGTCCGAGTATGTCTCTGAGAACCTCGTCCACAAAGGTTTGGAAGACGGCGGGAGCATTTTTTAACCCATACGGCATGACGAGGTACTCATCATGGCCAGATGTGGTACTAAATGCGGTTTTCCACTCGTCTCCATCTCGGATACGCACCAGGTTATACGCACTCCTGAGATCTAGTTTGGTGAAGAAGCGCGCCCCGTGAAATGACTCCACGGCCGTAGCAATGAGAGGTAGTGGGTAACTGAACCCCACTGTGATAGAATTTAGACCTCTATAGTCAATGCACGGGCGCAGGCCTCCCCCCTTATTCTTCACAAAAAAGAAACTCGAGGAGATGGGTGATTTAGATGGCCGAATGTATCCCTGTCTCAAGGACTCAGTGACGTATGTCTCCATAGCCACTGTCTCCTCCTGCGACAGAGGATACACGTGACTTTTAGGAAGGGCTGCGCCAGCTTGGAGGTTTATCACACAATCCCCCTGTCGATGGGGTGGTAATTCAGTCGCCTTCGTTTTACTGAAGGCGATAGCCAAATCGGCATATTCAGAGGGAATGTGTACAGTAGAGACTTGGTCTGGACTCTCCACCGTGGTTGCACCGATGGAACTCCTATACATCTACCTGAGCACTCCCTCGACCACCCCTTAAGAGCCCTCTGCCCCCATGAAATCTGAGGGTTGTGAGAGGCTAGCCAGGGAAGTCCCAGCACCACCGGAAATGCCGGGGAATCAATAAGGAACAGGCTGATACGTTCCTCATGACCCCACTGCGTCACCATGACCAGTGGCACTGTTACCTCCCTCACTTGGCCAGACCCTAGTGGTCGACTATCTAAAGCGTGCACGGAGAAGGGTTGGTCCAGTTTAACCAGGGGAATCTCTAATTTATCAGCAACCCCACGGTCCATAAAACTCCCAGCGGCCCCTGAATCGACTAGTGCCTTATACTGGGAGTGAGGGGAAAACTCAGGGAAAAAAACGAGACGTACATGTGGTCGACAGGGGGCTCTGGGTGTGTCTGGTGCTGACTCACCTGGGGGTCGATGTGGTGCTCTGCCTGCCATCTGAATTCCCGGGAGAACCTCTCCAGCACCGGTCCGCAGTGTGTCCTCTACGGCCACAGTGGGTGCAGGAGAGGCCCCCCCTCCGGTCCTCCTAGCAGCAGTCCCTCCTAGCTCCATGGGCGTTGGAGCAGGAGGGATGGGAGGTGGAATGAATAGGCCCCGATCGGAACGTCCCCGGGCAGCCAGCAGGTTGTCCAGCCTGATGGACAAATCAATCAACTGGTCCAGGGTGGTGGTATGGTCCCGGCAAGCCAGCTCCCAGTGGACGTCCTCACGTAAACTACACCTGTAGTGGTCAATCAGGGCCCGCTCATTCCACCCCGATCCGGCGGCTAGAGTCCGGAACTCCAGGGCAAAGTCCTGAGCGCTCCTCGTCTCCTGCCTCAGATGAAATAATCGCTCGCCCGCCGCCTTGCCCTCCGGGGGATGATCGAATACCGCCCGGAAGCGGCGAGCGAACCCTGGGTAGTTGTCCTTAGCTGAGTCTGGGCCCTCCCAGACGGCGTTGGCCCATTCCAGAGCTCTACCCATGAGGCACGAGACGAGGACGCTCACCCTCTCTTCATCGGAGGGAGAGGGCCGGACGGTCGCCAGGTATAGGTCCAACTGGAGCAAAAACCCCTTGCACCCAGCGGCCGTCCCATCGAACTCCCTGGGAGCCATGATCCGGATCCCGCCTGTACTGGTTTCGGTGGGTGTCGGTAGGGGCGCAGGGTGATAACTTGGTCCTGGTGGGGGTGAAGGAGCGACTTGCTCCCAGCTCTCCAAACGGGCCAGCACCTGGTCCATGGCCGTGCCCAGTCGGTGGAGGAGGCTGGCATGTTGTGAGACTTGTTCCTCCATCGAAGGTGTTTCGGTCCCTGCTGACTCCATATTGTGGTGCGGGATTCTGTCACGGGCGGATAGAACAGTTTAAGGGTGAGTCAAGCGCAGGAGACTGAGGTCCGTTGGAACAAACGTGATTTAATAAATCCAAGGGCAAAATCCATAAAAGGCTGGGAGCACAACAGTCAAAAGACTAAACGAAGCTCCGCTCAAAAAGGCAGACGGGGCGCAGCCCGGTAATCCTAATTCCTAGACAATAAGTAGTAAACCAACACCACCTCTACCACACGTAACAAAGAACAATCCCGCACGAATCCTAACAAAACACAGACAAACTAAATACCCCCCGACTAATGACAAACACGAAACAGGTGCAATCAAAAAACAGACATAACTAACAGACACTGAAACACAGATCGGTGGCAGCTAGTAGGCCGGCGACGACGACCGCCGAGCACCGACCGACCGAGGAGAGGCGCCACCTTCTGTGGACGTTGTGACAGTATGTAAACTTCTGACCCACTGGGAATGTGATGAAAGAAATAAAATATGAAATAAGTCATTTCACATGACATTTCACATTCTTAAAATAAGATGGTGATCCTAACTGACCTTAGACAGGGAATTTTTACTAGGATTAAATATCAGGAATTGTGAAAAACTGAGTTTAAATGTATTTGGCTAAGGTGTATGTAAACTTCCGACTTCAACTGTATACAGTAAAAATTCCCTGTCTTAGGTCAGTTAGGATCACCATCACCAACCAGGTAGGCTAGTTGAGAGCAAGTTCTCATTTACAACTGCGACCTGGCCAAGAATAAAGCAAAGCAGTTCGACACATACAACAACGTAGAGTTACACATGGAATAAACAAACATACAGTCAATAATACAGTAGAAAAAAGTCTATATACAGTGTGTGCAAATGAGGTAAGATAATGGAGTTAAGGCAATAAATAGGCCATGGTGGCGAAGTAATTACAAAATACAATTAAAGACTGGAGTGATTGATGTGAAAAAGATGAATGTGCAAGTATACAGTATTGGGATGGGGTAGTTGGATGGGTTATTTACATATGGGCTATGTACAGGTGCAGTGATCTGTGAGCTGCTCTGACAAAGATGCCAGATGTACAATTCCGAGTTGAATGACCGTTCAAAACATATTTTCCTAGTCTTAGCTAGTTTTTCCCGAATTCCCAGTAGTCTTGAACTCACAGTTAGCCACTGATTCCTTCCCAAACCACTCATTGTTTAATTTGCGATTTCCAACTAGTTGTGTAATGTTTATGTCCAATGGTCGATGAGCACTGAGACGTTTTATCTCTATTTTCTCTTCATATGACAAGGATTGAAAAGTATTTGATTGTCGACTTGATTCATGGTGTCGACTGACAACCTTGCTAGCTAATATTTTGGATTTATGATGTTGACATGATCAGTCCAATCAAAGATACTATATAACCTGATTCTTCCTGTGGCCAATGACCTTGAGCATTCTTGGATGGGCACTTCTAATATAACTCTATGGCAGAACCCAATGGCAAAAAATGTTGAGCTCTAACCTTAAAATTGGGGATGACGCACTGGCCCATGGGTGACAGAAAACTGAGCCAATCATGTGCAACACTTTGTATTTTCTGCTGGCAAGCCCCACCACCACAGAAAGCACTGAGCTAGGCTGAAACACCTGCATTTTGGAGCTGCCTTAAGAAAGCAAAAAAGAGACCATGTTTGTTTGCACTTTATTAACTCAATTACATTTTTTTTACATTGTTTGCAAACTGATATGTGACACGTATTAATGCCAAAATAACAAGCAAAACAAGCCAGCCCCCTCCACTAAAAAAATAGAGCCCCACCTGCCCTGAATGACGGGTCGCCACTGTGGTTGCCAGCATCAATGTTGAACAGAGGTTCGCCAGGTTCTGCCCATGCTCAGCATGCAGGCAGCGCAACATGAAAGACAGGACAAAGCAGTGTTAGTTCTGCTGATGATGACTGATGTTCCATTCCAATTCTTTCATCTAGGGGTGTATGAGAGTATGTTTAACATGTGAGACTCCATAATGCAAACAGAACTTAAGAGATCATGCAAAATTAAAGGAAAGGAACATTGTGTTTTTTCAGACTGAAGAACCCATAAATTCGTCATACGGACTTCCTCTGGAAAAACATAATGTAAACCCAACACTGTTGCCTTAACATGAACTCAAACTTGTGCTACTGAGAGAGGAGAGATACTCTTTGATATGAATGTACATTGCTTCTCCAAAGGCCACGAAGAGCAGGCAGACAGATGGATTCCTGAGCAGACTGCACCCTGAAAGGTCCTGATGCCCAAAATGAATGGAATCCCTACTAACGGGGCATGATAAGGTTGCATTTGCCTGACTGAAATTGGAATAGAAAGGGCATACATGCTTATATAACAGAAGACATTGTACAGCGAGAAGAGCATACAGTTGTGACATACCATCACAAAGCATAAAAACATAGTTTTACTAACAAACCACCCAAAATCGTAACTAAATGTTAGCTACCTAACCACCTTTTACTATTTAAATAGCCTACTGTCCTACTAAAATTGCTCAGCAGTAGCTGATACATCTACAGCATGCAGAGCTTGCACTAGGCTTGGGTGGTATACCGTATACTGGGGTATTTGAAAATAGAAATGGGATGGGTTTCAATACTATCAAAACTATTTATTTGAAGTTTGTCAAAACATGTTAATATTTGCAGCTATACCTGCAGTCAACCTGTGCAATACATTAGGAGATAAAGCAGATCGCATTCTTCATTTCACCCATCACATTATATTACATTATAAAGCTTACCGTAGTTCCGCAGAACAGTTGAGCCAGTCACGTTTTTGTTTCTAAGTAGCACAATGAGAGAAAGCCGGAGCAGGTGAGTACAGCTGTGTATTGACAGGGGTTGTGTTTTATAATGAAAGTCAGTGGGTTTTTTTCTTCAATAGAGTGATCAGGAACGTGCAACTAGTTTTCCTTCACAGAAAATACATTCGTGCATCACATTTGGAAGAAAATTGTTTCATTTTCCTCAGATGACAAGAGAAGTGTTGCATTATATGGCTGACAGCCACACAAGTAAATGAGCTTACAATGAAAAGGGTATTTTTTGCAAAAGAGATGCATGGCCATCATATTTCTAATAAATAATGTAGCCAGCGACATTTCCTGATGTTTTGTTTAAAGTTAATCTTGCATTTTAACAGAGAAAAGTAACAACACATCAGTCAGAGCGTTGTCTGCTGATAGAATGCCATTTGTGAATTCCCATCTGAGTGGAGAAGTGCAACTGAAGCACAAAATGAGTATCTGATGCCGAGTAGAAATGACAATAAAAAGCATTTTACAACTGCATTTACAAAACGCAGCAAGATATTTCTTATGCATTTTGTCTTTTTTTCCCTACGTGAAAAATTCAGAATTCTGTGTTAACCCGACCCTTGTGACCCGACTCAGGAAACTAGGCATATGTCGAAAGTCACAACTTCACAGGGGAGCCGTTTGAACGTAAAAAAATTTTTTTTTATCAAAATACATTTTTGGGTAGAAATGCCTTCTCGAACATGTGAATTTTCATGTGCCTTAATAACAAACTTGTATGCCATCTGTAAATACGAATACAATTGTTAAATTACAAGCCTTGTTGGTTAAGCCACAGAAAAAGGTGGCAACTTTTCCACTAGCCATGATTGGCTGAGATAATGAGTGGGCTGGACATCCTGAGAGAGGAGTTTGGATTGGTCTGCTATATTCAAGGCTTCTGTCTATTTGAGCTCGTCAGTCTGTGTTGGTAATCCTGTCGAACCCGGCTTTTTAAAAAATGTATTGTGTAGTGGAGTTGCATAAGTGTTGCTCTCCACTTTCTGGAGGATCAAGTTTTGAAATCAGTGGTATTAGAGTGAGATAGCTAAAGAGAAAGAAAACAACAGAATCCGGATTACATCTTAAAACTAAGGGCAACCGTGGTATGGCATTCCTGACAGGGAGACGCGTCCATCATGCATGATGATGTAGACAGATAAGATAGTCAAGCATTAGCAAGCTACATTTTCAGATATTACATCCCAGCTAGGAATGAAGATTTGTCCCAGAAGCGGCCCTCTTCCGGGGGGCCGGAACTGACTGAATAGGCCCGGAATTGGGTGTCGGACTCGGCCTAGAATCAAAATGAATGACTGCCCAGAATCGGCCCAAGTACATCGGGCCATTTCCGTCTACTGGAATTCAGCAGACTTTGCCGGCATCTTAATAGAATCCCCCCAGAAACGGCCCGATGCAAATTTAAATAAATGTATACCAAATTACCCAATTTAGTAATTTTAAATATTACTATTATACATTTTATGCAGGAAACACCATACACCTGGTGACCATGTCAGTGTGTATGCACCTGGCCCGCCACAGTAGTCGCTACAGCGCGATGGGACAAGGGGCCAAACTCTCCCCTAACTCAGACGACGCTGGGCCAATTGCGCATCGCATCATGGGTCTTCCAGTTGCGGCCGGCATGGGTATTGAACTAGCATCTGTAGCAACGCAGTTTGCACTGCGATGCAGTGTCTTAGACAGCTGCGCCACTTTTTGCAAGTGTCGTGTCTTTGGCTATGCCGGATTAAGTGATATGACATGCTATTCTATAAAATCATTTCTCTGTAATTAATATTACCTGATTGAGCTAATCATGTAAATGTAATTAACTAGAAAGTCGGGGCACCACGAAAGAGTGTTTATAGAGCTGTTATCTTCCGAATAAACTCTGAAAGACCTAGTAATATTTTACATCAATAGCAGTCAATATTAATCGTCACCTTATTTCAGTCTCATCTGAAAGTTGTAAATTCTTGGTTACCTTCACGAACCCTGGCTAACAAGTTGAATCAGCAATACAAAATTGGGTTAAATTATTTATTTCCTAAATACCTAACTAATCACACAGAATTACATATACACAGAATGCAAATGATACAGAAAACGTCCCTGGTGGACGGAACCTGATTGATGGCTTGTTACACAAAGAGAGGGGGTTGGGCTTGAATGAAAGAGCGGGAAGACTGAGGAACAAAGGGAGAAGCTAAGCTTTCGTAAATACAGTATCTTATGCATTCTAAATTACCGCCCATTTGGAAAAGGAAAATGCAATAAATATTTACTCTGAGCTGCGCTTCGGTAGGTTGGTCGTAGATGCTGGCCGTGTTGGCCAACAGAGCTCTTCCTGTCCTCGGAAGAATGTCTCTGGTGGTAAATTGGATATGTTGTAGTATCTTTGTTGTGTGTTAGACTGGATACGTCATCCGTCCTTTCCTAGCCCACGTTTACAGCTGCTGTTGCTAACTCAATGGCTAGGAGGTCTCACTTCTTTAGTGAATAAGAGTTCAAAGTTCATACCATTCACAACCAAAGCTCACGCTGAGGTTGGCTTAGTTCTGTAGTTGACATGTTAGTCCCTTTTAACGTATGGACCATCGTCCTATCGTCCACGGAACAGGAGGTTACATTTTTGTCAAGGGCTTATATAGTAGAGGGAGAGAAGGGTGTGTTTCATAGTTTATAACCCATGTCTCTTCACAGGGGCGGGCCACTGATTGAGCAGGGCTCTAACCTTATGAAAACCCAATTCTCTCATTTGGAAGCTAAAATTACATTTAATCTTATCACAAATAGTTTCATATTCAAACATTTATTTGCACAACTATTCCATGTGAATCTGATAACTAGAATGTGTAGACTTTCTCAGATACAGTTTATGTCGTCCTGTCATCATAATGTCTCAGGTGACCACCGAACAGACATCATATACATTAAGTACCAATGCATATTTTCAACTGGTTCTATTACCGAAATATGGTTCCTTTCCCCCCACTTGTTTGATGTTCCCAGACTCTCTCTGTTTAATAAAGGCTATTCAAGAGTCCTTCAGTAGACTCAGAGAGAGGGGAGGGAGAAAGATATTTATGGGGGGGGGGTCATAAACCTTACCCACAGGCCAACGTCATGACACAAGGCAATGCTTATCAATTGCCTTGCACAAACTATCAAAATACTAAAATACAACTTACACAGGACCTTTAAAGAATTTAATGTAAATGTTAATTGTTAATTCAGACAAGCATGCGTCAAACTTTGTTAATTTGCACCATGTCATTGGTTCACATTCTCTTGTAAATGTCCAAACTCACCCCCCCAAAAATCTGGTATCTCCTACCTAATACATGTATAACTTTATGAGCTGGATTGCCTGTCTTTGCAATTAGTTTATTTTCCTTTGAGCTCGTTAGCATATTTAGCTAGCAGCCTCCATGGAAATTCTCTATTACTTGTGCTAATGTTGTTCACATTTTGTTCAGAAAAATATGTTTTTTTGCGTTTTGCTTGGCAATCCCTTGTGTATTAAGCTGGTAATGCCATATATTCGGTGTGAGAGTTTGACGGTATGAAAATCTGGATACTTCCCAACCCTAGAGTGCACAGTGAGAGTGAACTGATAATGAAAACCTAGACCTAAAATATAGTCTAACCTCTTTGGGCTAGTTGGCAGGATTTTCACGTTCAGATGAAAAGCATGCCCAGAGTAAACTGCCTGCTACTCAGGCCCAGAAGCTAGGATATGCATATCATTATTGGATTTGGATAGAAAACACTCTGAAGTTTCTAAAACTGTTTGAATGATGTCTGTGAGTATAACAGAACTCATATGGCAGGCAAAAACCTGAGAAAAATCCAACCAGGAAGTGGGAAATCTGAGGTTTGTAGTTTTTCAAGTGATTGCCTATCCAATATACAGTGTAAATCGGGTCATATTGCACTTCCTAAGGCTTCCACTAGATGTCAACAGTCTTTAGAACGTTAATTCAGGCTTCTATTGTGGAAGGGGAGCGAATAAGAGCAATCACAGTAGATGGCTCAGCAGAAAGCCTTTAGTTATTGATCGTGCGCAGCTGTGAGCGCGAGCGCCATTCCCTTTCATTTCTAAAGACAAAGGAATTGTCCGGTTGGAATATTATTGAAGATTTATGATAAAAACACCCTAAAGATTGATTATATACATTGTTTGACATCTTTCTACGAACTGTAATGGAACATTTTTTACTTTTTGTCTGCACTTAGTGCCCGCGCCTTGTGCATTTGGATTAGTGAAATAAACGCGCGAACAAAAAGGAGGTATTTGGACATAAAGATGAACTTTATTGAACAAAACAAACATTTATTGTGGAACTGGGAATCCTGGGAGTGCATTCCGATGAAGATCATCAAAGGTAAGTAAATATTTATAACACTATTTCTGACTTCTGTTGACTCCACAACATGTCGGGTGTCTGTATGACTTGTTTTGGTGGCTGAGCGCTGTACTCAGATTATTGCAAGGTGTGCTTTCGCCGTGAAGCTTTTTTAAAATCTGACACAGCAGTTGCATTAAGGAGAAGTTTATCTTTAATTCTATGCATAACACTTGTATATTTCATCAAAGTTTATGATAAGTATTTCTGTAAATTGATGTGGCTCTCTGCAAATTCGCCGGAGTTTTGGAGGCAAAACATTACTGAACATAACGCGCCAATGTAAACTGAGATTTTTGGATATAAATATGAACTTTATCGAACAAAACATACATGTATTGTGTAACATGAAGTCCTATGAGTGCCATCTGATGAAGATCATCAAAAGTTAGGGATGAATTTTATCTCTATTTCTGCTTTTTGTGACTCCTCTCTTTGGCTGGAAAATGGCTGTATGTTTTTTTTGTGACTAGGCACTGACCTAACATAATCAATTGGTGTGCTTTCGCCGTAAAGCCTTTTTGAAATCTGACACGATGGCTAGATTAGCAAGAAGTTAAGCTTTAATTTGGTGTATTGCAATGTATGAAAGTAAAATATTTCTAATATTTTTCTTTTGAATTTCGCGCTCTGCCATTTCACCGGATATTAGCAGAACCCCTAGCCGTAACAGGCTAACTGAGCTGAAGGCTAATATCTAACAGTATATGCCGCTAAGCCGTGAGAGAAGTATAAATTATAACATGATAAATAGATAAATAGACCCCATAGATTACTAGAAGAAGCCTGCATATAAGAACATCTGATATAGACTCTTTAACCTGGTCAACAGCCAGTGGAATTGCGTGGCGCAAAATACAAATACCTAAAAAATGCTATAACTTTAATTTCTCAAACATATGACTATTTTACACCATTTTAAAGACAAGACTCTCATTAATCTAACCACATGTTAACATTAGAAGTCTACTCCCTAAGTTTGTTTTACTCACTGCTTTAGCACACTCTGCCAACCCCGATGTCTCAGCCGTGTCTGATTCCTGGAAAACCACCAAAAACCCTGAAATCTCCATCGCTAACTATAACATTTTCCACCAAGATAGAACTGCCAAAGGGGGCGGTGTTGCAATCTACTGCAAAGATAGCCTGCAGAGTTCTGTATTACTATCCAAGTCTGTACCCAAACAATTCGAGCTTCTACTTCTAAAAATGCACCTTTCCAGAATCAAGTCTCTCACTGTTGCCGCTTGCTATCGACCTCCCTCTGCCCCCAGCTGTGCCCTCGATACCATATGTGAATTGATTGCGCCCCATCTATCTTCTGAGCTCGTGCTACTGGGTGACCTAAACTGGGACATGCTTAACACCCCGGCCATCCTACTATCTAACCTTGATGCCCTCAATCTCACACAAATGATCAATGAACCTACCAGGTACAACCCCAAATCCGTAAACACTCGCACCCTCATAGATGTCATCCTAACTAACTCGCCCTCCAAATACACTTCTGCTGTTTTCAATCAAGATCTCAGTGATCACTGCCTCATTGCCTGCATCCGTAATTGGTCTGCGACCAAACGACCACCCCTCATCACTGTCAAACGCTCCCTAAAACACTTCTGCGAGCAGGCCTTTCTAATCGACCTGGCCGGGGTATCCTGGAATGACATTAACTTCATCCCGTCAGTAGATGATCTTAAATAAGCATGCCCCACTCAAAATGTTTTTAACTAGGAATAGATATAGTCCTTGGTTCAGTCCAGACCTGTCTGCCCTTGACCAGCACAAAAACATTCTGTGGCGTTCTGCATTAGCATCGAATAGCCCCCGTGATATGCAACTTTTCAGGGAAGTTAGGAACAAATATACACAGGCAGTTAGGAACAAATATACACAGGCAGTTAGAAAAGCTAAGGCTAGCTTTTTCAAACAGAAATTTGCATCCTGTAGTACTAACTCAAAAATGTTCTGGGACACTGTAAAGTCACAGGAGAATAAGAGCACCTTCTCCCAGCTGCCCACTGCTCTGCGGCTAGGAAACACTGTTACCACCGATAAATTCACTATAATTGAGAATTTCAATAAGCATTTCTCTACAGCTGGCCATGCTTTCCACCTGGCTAGGAGGGTGCCGGGCAGTTGACCGGGGTAAGGGGTCAACTGTCCGGCACCCTCCACAGCAACCCGCCAAAGCCCCCACCATTTCTCCTTCACCCAATTCCATATAGCTGATGTTCTGAAAGAGCTGCAAAATCTGGAGCCATAGAAATCAGCCGGGCTAGACAATCTGGGCCCCCTTCTAAAATGATCTGCCGAAATTGTTGCAACCCCTATTACTAGCCTGTTCAACCTCGCTTTCGTATCGTCTGAGATTCCCAAAGATTGGAAAGCTGCCGCGGTCATCCCCCTCTTCAAAGTGGGTAACACTCTAGACCCAAACTGCTACAGACCTATATCTATCCTACTCTGTCTTTCAAAGGTCTTCCAGATTACCGACCATTTCGAATCCCACCGTACCTTCTCCGCTATGCAATCTGGTTTCAGAGCTGGTCATGGATGCACCTCAGCCACGCTCAAGGTCCTAAACGACATCATAACCGCCATCGATAAGAGACATTACTGTGCAGCCGTATTCATCGACCTGGCCAAGGCTTTCGACTCTGTCAATCACCACATTCTTATTGGCAGACTCAACAGCCTTGGTTTCTCAAATGATTGCCTCGCCTGGTTTACCAACTACTTCTCTGATAGAGTTCAGTGTGTCAAATTGGAGGGCCTGTTGTCCGGACCTCTGGCAGTCACTATGGGTGTGCCACAGGGTTCAATTCTCGGGCCGACTCTCTTCTCTGTATACATCAATGATGTTGCTCTTGCTGCTGGTGATTCTCTGATCCACCTCTACGCAGACGACACCATTCTGTATACTTCTGGCCCCTCTTTGGACACTGTGTTAACTAACCTCCAGACGAGCTTCAATGCCATTCAACTCTCCTTCCGTGGCCTCCAACTGCTCTTAACCTGTTTGGGGTAGGGGGCAGTATTGAGAATTTTGGAAAAAATATGTTCCCATTTTTAACTGCCTCCTACACCAACTCAGAAGCTAGAATATGCATATTATTGTTCAGGTTTGGATAGAAAACACTCTGAATTTTCTAAAACTGTTTGAATGGTGTCTGTGAGTATAACAGAACTCCTATGGCAGGCAAAAACCTGACAAGGTTTCAAGCAGGAAGTACCCTGTCTGACAAGGAGTCGTGCGTCTTGCATCTTTTTATTGAAAAGTAAGGATCTTAGCTGTAACGTGACAATTCCCAGGGCTCCAATAGGCTCTCAGAGCCCGCAAAATAACTGAAGGTTTACGAGGGAGCCTCAGGCTGAAACAGATTATCGCCTTTTGTAAGTGGCTGCTCCGAGGACCTTTGAATGATGCGCGTGCATGAGTCGCTTCTGAGGAGAAATTTTATTCGGCTGTTTAGGCTCAATGCATACTCCCGGTCGGAATATTATCACTAATCTACGAGTTGAATGGCATAAAAATTGGTTTTAAACAGCGGTTGACATGCTTCGAAGTACGGTAATGGAATATTTAGACATTTTTGACACGCCAATGCGCCATGCGCGAGACCGTGAATAAGCATTCTAGAACTCACAAACAAAACGTCGCTGTTTGGATATAACGATGGATTATTTGGGACCAAACCAACATTTGTTATTGAAGTAGAAGTCCTGGCAGTGTATTCTGATGAAGAACAAGCAAGGTAAGAACATTTTTCTTATAGGAAATGTGATTTTGGTGGATGCTGACCTGGGTGGGTATCTAAATAGCTAGCCCTGTAATGCCGGGCTATGTACTTAGATTATTGCAAAATGTGCTTCATCCGAAAAGCTATTTTAAAATCGGACATATCGAGTGCATAGAGGAGTAATGTATCTATAATTCTTAAAATAATTGTTATGCTTTTTGTGAACGTTTATCGTGAGTAATTTAGCAAACTGTTAGTAAATTCAACGGAAGTTTGCCGGGGGTTATGCGTTTTCTGAACGTCACATGCTAATGCAAAAAGCTGTTTTTTGATATAAATATGAACTTGATTGAACAGACATGCATGTATTGTATAACACAATGTCCTAGGTGTGTCATCTGATGAAGATCATCAAAGGTTAGTGCTGCATTTAGCTGTGGTTTGGGTTTTTGTGACATTATATGCTAGCTTGAAAAATGGCTGTCTGATTTTTTCTGGCTGGGCACTCTGCTGACATAATCTAATGTTTTGCTTTCGTTGTAAAGCCTTTTTGAAATCGGACAGTGGGGTTAGATTAACGAGATTCTTGTCTTTAAATAGCTGTAAAATAGTCATATGTTTGAGAAATTGAAGTAATAGTATTTCTAACGATTCAAAAATCGCGCCACTGGAATTTCAGTAGCTGTTACGTAGGTGGGACGAAATCGTCCCACATACCCGAGAGAGGTTTAAACGCAGGTAAAACTAAATGCATGCTATTCAATCGATCACTGCCCGCACCTGCTCGCCCGTCCAGCATCACTACTCTGGACGGCTCTGACTTAGAATTTGTGGACAACTACAAATACCTGGGTGTCTGGTTAGACAGTAAACTCTCGTTCTAGACTCACATCTCCAATTCAAAATGAAATCTAGAATCGGCTTCCTATATTGCAACAAAGCATCCTTCACTCATGCTGCCAAACACACCCTCGTAAAACTGACCATCCTACCGATCCTCGACTTCGGTGATGTCATCTGTAAAATAGCCTCCAACACTCTACTCAACAAACTGGATGCAGTCTATCACAGTGCCGTCTGTTTTGTCACCAAAGCCCCATACACTACCCACCATTGCGACCTGTACACTCTCGTTGGTTGGCCCTCGCTTCATACTCGTCGCCAAACCCACTGGCTACAGGTTATGTATAAGTCTCTGCTAGGTAAAGCCCCGCCTTATCTCAGCTCACTGGTCACCATAGCAGCACCCACTCATAGCATGCGCTCCAGCAGGTATATCTCACTGGTCACCCCCAAAGCCAATTCCTACTTTGGCCGCCTTTCCTTCCAGTTCTCTGCTGCCAATGACTGGAACGAACTGCAAAAATCTCTGAAGCTGGAGACTCATATCTCCGTGACTAGCTTTAAGCACCAGCTGTCAGAGCAACTCACAGATCACTGCACCTGTATATAGCCCATCTATAAACAGCCCATCTATCTACCTACCTCATCCTCATACTGTATTTATTTATTTATCTTGCTCCTTTGCACCCCAGTATCTCTACTTGCACATTCATCTTCTGCACATCTACCTTTCCAGTGTTTAGTTGCTATATTGTAATTACTTTGCCACCATGACCTATTTATTGCCTACCTCCCTTATCCTCATTTGCACTCACTGTATATATACGTTTTGTTTTCTTTTGTTCTACTGTATTATTGACTGTATGTTTTCTTTATTCCATGTGTAACTCTGTGTTGTTGTATGTGTCGAATTGCTACGCTTTATCTTGGCCAGGTTGCAGTTGCAAATGAGAACTTGTTCTCAACTAGCCTACCTGGTTAAATAAAGGTTAAAATAAAAAATAAATGGTGCAGCTGTATAATTATTATTTTTTGTTGTCATGACCCTCAGTGGTGAGCCAATGAACTTGTATGTTTGAGAGCATAAAACGTATATCAAATAAAAAGCATAATCCAGTAACACTGAGAGCCTTCTCTGCACTAATACACCTACAGCACCTAGCCTAGGCCTACTCCCTATCATCACCCCACAGTGCATTATAAGACATGATATAAGCATTTATAATATATCATGGTTCCTTATAATATACTAAACAAACACACTGTCCTAGAATACATGTGTGTGTGTGTAGGGGCTTTGAAAATGCCACTGACAGCTTACAGAACATCAGACCTCCCAATGGATGGCCCACAGGCACCTGTTTGAACGAGGATACACCCTCAGGCACTTTCACCTGCCTTTACAGTGTCACCTCCTGCACAAGGGTCCGCTGTCACAAATGTTGGCAAAACCTTGATGCTGTGTTAGAACAAAACTACACCTACCTACAACACAGACAGCCTTAAACAACACATAACCTTTTAACGGATAACAATGATGCCCAGGTCCCTCAAGTGACAAACACTGAACATATCACTGATTTCATAGAGAGCTTCTATTCTAGCTATGACTCAAAAACATTATTGCTTGCAGTACAATACTGTAGAATTAATTTTTAAAAAGGAATAAATAATTCACAGGTAGAAAATCAGCAGGATCACAGGTCAGCTGTGTTTAGAACTGTAGGGCAACTAAGGCATAAACAACAGCAGTGAAGTGCAACAAGACCTGTCTGTATGCTGATTAAAGGCCTGAGGGTGCTTGATAGGATGCATTGAAACCTTCACCCTCTGCCATAACATCCTGTATGGCTTACTTTACACACAGTGGTTATTGGATCACAGTATTTTTTTCTCTATGAAGAATGAAACCATTGTCTTACAAATGGAGGAAGCACAACATAACTATAACGCTTCTGTATTTGGAGTTCCATTTCCTTTGTCTCTGAAGAGACGGTATGATGTGTTTTTTTGAGCAGCCTGGCCCATAAAGACCATAATAAACTGTGTAATGTGGGGATAAAGTGATGCCTTAGGGTACTGGGTCTCAACGGAGCCACAACTACATCTTATTGACCACCTGTCTGCAACAAATGTTCACCTCCATCTCCACAGGTTTGGTGGAACTGATCAATCGCACCTTTCCCCCTTTAGGACTGACAACTAAGTGTTTTAGTCTAATGTAAAGGGTGCACTGAAATTGATCCAAGGCAAAATATGTTATTTTCTGTGATTATCTCTTTCCCTTTGAGTTTCTATTCCTAGGTGTGCACATCAGATTATAACCCCCAAATATGCTAACCTCCCTTTTATTGTAATGTTTGTCCCAATACTTTTGGTCTTCTAAAATGGGGGGACTATGTCCAAAAAGTGGTGTAATGTCTAAACTTTTCATCCGATATGACTGAAAATACCCTCAAATTAAAGCTGACAGTCTGCACTTTTTGTATCATTTCAAATCCAAAGTGTGTGAATATAGAGCCAAAATAACAACAACAAAATTCACTGTCCCAATACTTTTGGAGCTCACTGTAAATGCAACCCAATATATAGATGCAATCTATTACAAGGGAGAGGGCCACAGCATTTAATGTGTGCCTGGCTGTGATAACCACTACTCTGTGGGAAGAGACCCTGGGGAAAATTCCTGCCTGCCCTCTGTGTCCTTTTCCATTGAAAAAAGGCTAAGGTGGTGCTCAACGATCAACGCTGCTCTCAGAAGTTACTAAGCCTTCTCTTCTCTCTTTTTTTTGCAGTTTGTGATTATTTTCTAATGAAAATAACCTTGCCAACACATTGAGTGGTAACATAGGCTGCTACATATTGAGTGGTAATCCGTTGGCTCAGTCATGTTACTAACGGCACACATTACCATCAGGCAAAGCCTATTGATTTGTGGAGCAGACCACTCTCTATATACTTAATATAATTACCCATTCACCCTAATTGCAGGAGCAGTTTAAATATTAGGGCTGGGAATTGCAAGCGAGCTCATTTTACGATATTATCATGATACTTAGTGCCAACTGAATATGTACTGCGATTCTCACGATTCTATATGTATTGCGATTCGATACTGTTTCTATTGCAATTTGGTGTTCCAAACATATTGCTCACTATACAGTGTATTCAGACCCCTTGACTTTCTCCACATTTTGTTAAGTTACAGCCTTATTCTAAAATTCATTAAATCGTTTTTTTCCCCCTCATCAATCTACACACAATACCCCGTAATGACAAAGCAAAACCAGAAATATGACATTTACATAAGTATACAGACCATTTACTCAGTACTTTGCTGAAGCATCTTTGGCAGTGATTATAGCCTCGAGTCTTCTTGGGTATGACGCTACAATCTTGGCACACCTGTATTTGAGGAGTTTATCCCATTCTTCTCTGCAAATCCTCTCAAGCTCTGTCAGGTTGGATGGGGAGTGTTGCTGAACAGCTGTTTTCAGGTCTCTCCAGAGATGTTCGATCGGGTTCATGTCTGGGCTCTGGCTGGGCCACTCAAGGACATTCAGAGACTTGTCATTCCTGCGTTGTCTTGGCTGTTTTCTTAGGGTCGTTGTCCTGTTGGAAGGTGAACCGTCGCCCTAGTCTAAGGTCCTGAGCGCTCTGGAGCAGGTTTTCATCAAGGATCCCTCTGTACTTAACTCCGTTCTTTCCCTTGATCCTGACTAGTCTCCCAGTCCCTGCCACTGAAAAACATCCCCACAGCATGATGCTACCACCACCATGCTTCACCGTAGGGATGGTGCCAGGTTTCCTCCAGACGTGACACTTGGCATTCAGGCCAAAGTGTTAAATCTTGGTTTAATCAGACCAGAGAATCTTGTTTCTCATGGCCTGGGAGTCTTTCAGTGCCTTTTTGGCAAACTCCAATTGGGTTGTCATGTGCCTTTTACTGAGGAGTGGCTTCCGTCTGGCCACTCTACCATAAAGGCCTGATTGTAGGAGTGCTGCAGAAATGGGTGGCCTTCTGCAAGGTTCTCCCATCTCCACAGAGGAATTCCGGAGCTCCGTCAGTGACCATCGGGTTCTTGGTCACCACCCTGACCAAGGCCCTTCTCCCCTGATTGCTCAGTTTGGCCGGGCGGCCAGCTCCAGGAAGAGTCTTGGTTGTTCCAAACTTCTTCCATTTAAGAATGATGGAGGCCACTGTGTTCTTGGCGCCCATTAATGCTGCATAAATGTTTTGGTACCCTTCCCCAGATCTGTGCCTCGACACAATCCTGTCTCGTAGCTCTACGGACAATTCCTTCATCCTTATGGCTTGGTTTTTGCTCTGACATACACTGTAAACTGTGGGACCTTATATAGACAGGTGTGTGCCTTTCCAAATAATGTCCAATCAATTGAATTTACCACGGGTGGACTCCAATCAAGTTTTAGAAACATCAATGGAAAAAAGAATGCACCTGAGCTCAATTTCGAGTCTCATAGCAAAGGGTCAGAATACTTATGTAAATAAGGTATTTCTGTTTTTTATTTGTAATACATTTGCAAAAATGGCTACAAACCTGTTTTCGTTTTGTCATTGCTGGGTATTGTGTGTAGATTGATGAGGACCTTTTTTATTTAATCCATTTTAGAATAAGGCTGTAACGTAACGAAATTTGTAAAAAGTCAAGGGGTCTGAATACTTTCCGAAGTCACTGTATGTCTGCTGCAGAGAGAAGAGAGAGCATGATATTTTTTGGTGATCAGTCATTGAAATAAAAGGTCTGAAAACTATTTAAAAATAAGATAGAGCCAGCTATAGGATGAAAAATACTGGCGTTTTGGCGAATGTTCAGCCGACTAGCTTTAGCTAACGTTACATAAAAAAAAAATATATATATATATATATATATATTTACAAATTGATACTTACTGTACAGTCAAAGTAGCGATATAATATAGTCCAAAATAATAGTGCGATATGTAAATCTATCAATGTCCCCCCCGTCCCCACACTACATTATTTCACATAAAACATGATTGTTTAATTAACACGTGTAATTTGAGAATAGTGAGAGATTGTCTCAACCCATCAAATCTCAACAACGAACACTGGAACTGTGTATGCCTCTAGTCCATCCAGTCAAAGCATAACCATTGTCAGACAGTGCTCTTCTTATAACAATACTGTATTTCTTAAAGGAAAAGTGACAGCTAGAATGGAACTCACAAATACGTCAAAAAGGCCCTGCTCAAATGTATTGCTTTAAAACAACAGCAACTTCCTTGTCTGTTCTGTAACGAGGAGCTCCAGTGCTGAGGAAGGAACACGCTGACTGTTTATCTGCTGAAAGCTGTTGCTTAATATTCATAAAACCAGTCCTATTTGAACAGCATCCAGTCTGACAGCTACAACTGAGCTCCTCTGCCAACTGTGCTTGTCATCTTCATACCTCAAGGCCCTGACTAGCAATAGAGGAAGGACGACACTGACAGCCTTGACATTTGATGCTAGCACTCATTGAAGAAATAGTCCTCTCCTACAAATAACAACACCAGGACTGTGGGAAATAAGACACACCCAGGACTGCTCTTTTTTTTACTAAGTCATAGTTTTCACAATTAACACATTCAGAATTTCCCGTATATTAATTTAGCAGCAGCGCCCTATTGCTGCTAAATCGTTTCCGCCACTCCAAGAAATATAATATAAAAAATAATGCATTTGTAAAGGGATAGCGAACCTTAAAAGGGAGAGTGCGAGATTTTGTCAATTAAATCAAATAAAATGTTTCATTGTCACATGCTTCGAAAACAACGTGTAGAAAAATAATAATTATAATAGATTATTAATAATAATAAAACAATTGTAACACGAGGAACAAATACACAATAAGAAATGATAGCTTGGCTATATACATGGGTACCAGTACTGAATTGTGCAGAGGTACGATGAAATTGAGGTAGATATGTACTGTACATACAGTATACAGCACCAGTCCAACTTTTGGACACACTTACTCGTTCAAGGGTTTTTCTTTATTTTTACTATTTTCTACATTGTAGAATAATAGTGGCCATCAAAACTATGAAATAACACATATGGAATCACATAGTAACCAAAAAAGTGTTAAACAAATCTAAATATATTTTATATTTGAGATTCTTCAAAGTGGCCACCTTTTGCCTTGATGACAGCTTTGCACACTCTTACAATTCTCTCAAGCAGCTTCTTGAGGTAGTCAACTCGAATGCATTTCAATTAACAGGTGTGCCTCGTTAAAAGGTAATTTGTGGAATTAATGCATTTGAGCCCATCAGTTGTGTTGTGACAAGGTAGGGGTGGTATACGGAAGATGGACCAAATCCATATTATTGTAAGAACAGCTCAAATAACAAAGAGAAACGAAAGTCAATCATTACTATAAAACACGAAGGTCAGTCAATCCGGAAAATTTCAAGAACTTTGAAAGTTTTTTCAAGAGCAGTCGCAAAAACCATCAAGCGCTATTGTGAAACTGTCTCTCATGAGGACTGCCACAGGAAAGGAAGCCCCAGAGATACCGCTGCTGCAGAGAATAAGTTCATTAGTCTCCAGCCTCAGAAACTGCAGCCAAATAAATGCTTCACAGAGTTCAAGTAACAGACACATCTCAACATCATCTGTTCAGAAGAGACTGTGTGAATCAGGCCTTCATGGTCGAACTGCTGCAAAGAAACTGTCACAGATCCCTCCGGTACTGCTGCTCATTCTTTTCACCAGTTCCAGAGGTCTACGTCACCGGCTTTCTAGGTTTCACTGAACGGGATTCATTATCATCGTCAGCTCGCTACTCCAGGGCTGTTTCTGGAAGAGACAGGGTTGCCACCGTCATCTCGGCACTGACAGGATGGGCTCTGGACTGGGGTGCCGTGGTCTGGGAGACAGGCGGATCCGAGGTCGAGTCCTAAGAACGCTTCACCCTCCTCTTCCACTCGGTGTTTGCTCATCCTATGAAGGGTGAGCGTCTACTCCAACTAAGTCAGGGATCTAGGACTGCCTCAGAGTTTGCCCTGGAGTTCCGGACTATCGCAGCCTCCACCGGATGGAACGAGTTGGCTCTGGTCACCGTTTTCCACAGCGGACTGTGGGAGGAGGTACAGCTGGAGTTAGCCTGCCGTGATGACAACCTGTCATTCTACCAGCTCATCAGCATGGCGATCCAGTTGGACAACGTCCTGCGGTCCCGAATAAGACCTGCATGGAATTCGGAGCCCATGGCTACCCCTGCTCCGTGGCCAGAGCCGATGAAGGTGGGCTCGGCATGTTTGCCCGAGGCAGAGCATAAGAGAAGGAGGAATCTGGGCCTCTTCTTCTATTGTTGAGAAAGGGGTAATTTCTCCCCGACCTGCTCTCTATCCACTAGGAGGCGAGGAGGTGACAAGCCAGGGAATTCCCCTGCGCAAACCCAGGTAGGAGGCAAGGTCTTCTCTCCTTGTCTGTCAAATCAACCAGTGTGTTTTTCCGTTAAATTCCATGAGTACCCTAGCCCTTCACTCCCGTTAGCTGTGATTTATTCCGGAGCTGCCAGGAATCTCTTAGATAGCACACTGGCCACTGCATTATGCATTCCTTTGCATTCCAGTTTGTGCCCTGGATTATTGTCCAATAGGGACAGGGCTCGTACATTACATTACCGTTCCTGTTTCTTTGCTGACCCATGACACTCATTCAGAACAGATCACTACTTTCTTGATTATAGACACCCCCATGCACCCCATTATTTTAGGTCTCCCCTGGTTGAGTTTGCATAACCCAATTTTATTTCCCGGTGCGAGAGGAGACTGCTGGGTTGGTCGCAGGAGTGTCAGGGGAGGTGTCTCGCGGTGTCTGTCAACACCACTACGGTGGAAAGTCTGGACTGTGCTCCTCAAGTGGATTTACCGGAGGAGTACCAGGGTCTGCACTGGGTTTTCTCAAAGACCCAGGCTAAACGCCTGCCCCTCCACCGCCCCTGGGACTGTGCCATTGACCTGTTGTCTGACGCAGCCCTCCCGAGAGGACATGTCTATCCCCTCTCCTTTGCGGAGACCGAGGTCATGGAGACCTATGTACAGGAGAGTTTCATCCACCCCTCTAAGTCACCAGCCTCCTCAAGCTTCTTTTTAGTCAAGAAGAAAGATGGGGACTGCGCCCCTGCATTGATTATCGAACACTGAACAAGGCCACCGTCAAGTTCAACTATCCTTTACCCCTCATCCCAACCATCATCGAACAAATGCACGGGGCGCAGTACTTCACGAAGCTGGACTTGAGGAGCGCCTACAATCTGGTGCGCATTCTTGCAGGCGATGAGTGGAAGACTGCTTTTTCCATGACCTTGGGTCATTATGAGTATCTCGTGTGCCATTTGGTCTGTCTAATGCTCCTTCAGTCTTCCAGGTCTTCATCAACAAAGTGTTTCGGGACATGCCGGGATGGGGCGTAGTGGTCTATACAGATTACATTTTGGTCTATTCTGCTGACTGCGTCCAGCATGTCTCGTTAGTCAGGTCTGTGCTGAGATGACTGTTGGAGCATGATCTTTAAGTTAAACAGGAGAAATGTTTGTTTTTCCAGCAGTCTGTGTCCTTTTTGGAGGGAGTGGAGATGGAGGAGCAACACGTCAGCGCAGTCAGGTCATGGCCCATCCCCAATTCCGTGAAAGCAGTCCAGCGATTCCAACTATTTCCGGAGGTTCATCCGGGGCTTGAGCACAGTGTTCACGCCTCTTACCTCCCTCCTGAGAGGAGGTCCCCAGTGGCTTTGTTGGACGGTAGAGGTGGAGAGGGCGTTCGAGACGCTGAAGGCACGTTTTACCACTGCTCCCGTGTTGGCACAACCCAACCCCTCACTCCCCTTCATTGTCGAGGTGGATGCCTCTGAAGTAGGAGACGGGACAGTGCTGTTACAGCGTACCAGAACCCCTCCAAAGCTGTGGCCCTGCTCTTTCTGCTCTAAGCAGCTGAGCCCCGCCCAGAGGAACTACGACGTAGGGGACCAGGAACTCTTGGCGGTCAAGAAGGCTCTGAAGGCATGGAGGCACTAGCTGGAGGGGTCCAAACACCCTTTCCTGGTGTGAATGGACCACCGCAACCTAGAGTACATCACGGCAGCGAAGAGGCTAAACCCGAGACAGGCCAGGTTGGCTCTATTCTTTTCCAGGTTCCAATTCACGATTTCCTATAGGCCAGGCTCGAAGAACATGAAGGCGGACACCCTGTCTCACCTCTATGATGCAGAGGAGAGGCAGGGAGAGGAGACCCCCATCATCCCTACCTTGCCGCATCATCCCGCCAGTGGTATGGGAGGAGGACGCTGACATACGGCAGGACCTGCGTATGGAACCCGCACCTGCACAGTGCCCGGAGAACCGCGCCTACATGCCCACAGGTGTGCGGGACCGACTGCTGTCCTGGGCGCACACGGCGCCTGTGTTGGGTCATCCAGGGATAGGCCGTACCATCGCCTGCCTAACGGAAAAGTACTGATGGCCCACCTTGGCTAGGGATGTCTGGGTCTCTTCCTGCTCCATCTGTGCTCAGCCAAAGACACCAAGACACCTCCCTTATGGAAAGCTCCTTCCCCTGCCGGTTCCACAACGACCCTGGTCTCACCTCTCCCCCCTCCCAGGGGAACACCACCATTCTCATCGTTGTGGACTGGTTTTCCAAAGCTTGTCGCCTCCTTCCTCTACCTGGGCTTTTGTCGGACAAGCAAACCGCAGAGGCTCTTTTTACGCATGTCTTCCGGCACTACGGGATCCCGGGGGATATTGTGTCAGATCGTGGCCCTCAGTTCACCTCACGGGTATGGAAGGCGTTCATGGAACGCCTGGGGGTCACGGTCAGTCTCACCTCCGGGTATCAGCCTCAAGCTAATGGGCAGGTGGAGAGGGTCAACCAGGAGGTTCCTGCGATGCTTTTGTCAGGGTCGGCCGGGGGAGTGGGCAGATTTTCTACCTTGGGCAGAGTACAAGCAGAATTCCCTCCACCACTCCTCCACTAACCTCACTCCTTTCCAGTGTGTGTTGGGGTATCAGCCGGCCCTGGCACCTTGGCATCTTAGCCAGACCGAGACTCCTGTGGTGGACGAGTGGTTTCGGCGCGCTGAGTAGATCTGGAACGCTGTGCACACTCGTCTTAAGCATGCCGTGCGCCGGCACAAGGAACTGGCAGACCGCCACCGCAGTGAGGCGCCTGTTTTCTCCCCAGGCAACCGGGTCTGGCTCTCCACCCGGAACCTGCCCCTCTGCCTGCCCTGCTGGAAGCTGAGCCCGCGGTTTGTTGGGCCGTTTAAAGTCCTGAGGAGGGTTAATAAGGTAACGTACCGTTTACAACTCCCTGTTGATTACCGCATTAACCCAACTTTTCATGTGTCTCTCCTCAGGCCAGTGGTGCCTGGTTCCCTCGCTGAGGCTGGACCCAGTGACGCCCCGCCTCCTCCTCCTCTGGACATTGAGGGAGGTTGGCGTATTCAGTCCAGGAAGTCCTGGATTCAAGGCGTCGGGATGGGCATCTCCAGTACCTCATCGACTGGGAAGGGTACGGCCCAGAGGAGGGGTGATTGGTTCCTGCGGTGGACATTCTGGACGTTTCACTGACCAGGGATTTTCGACGCCCAGACTGACCCGCACAGCGCCCCTGTGGTCGTCCCAGAGGCCGGTGTCGTCCCACTGCTGGTGCAGCGGGTCGGGGGGGGGGGGGGGTACTGTCACAGAATTCCCCGGTACTGATGCTCATTCTGTTCACCAGTTCTGGTGGTCTACGTCACCGACTTTCCCAGCTTCACTGAACTGGATTCATTATCATCTACCCCGGACTGTCTTGTCTGATTACATACACCTGGTTCCCATTTCCCCTGATTAGTATGTTATACATATTCCCTCTGTCTTTGTCAGTTATTGTTCCCATGTCTGTTGGTCGTGTGAGTACCTATGCGTTGGTGCAGCTGTTATGCTGCGTGCTTTACCTATTGTGTATTATGGGTATCGTCCCGTGTCGTTCAACGAGCTTTACCCTCGCTCTTTTGTTTGGGTACAGCCCAGTGTTTTGTATACATGTTAGTGTTGGGTGTATTAAAAACCCCTATTGTGTATTCCTGCGCCTGTCTCCAAATCTTTTATAACAGAGTGACTGAAACCACTACAAAAGGACACCAATAAGAAGAAAAGACTTGCTTAGCCCAAGAAACACGGGCAATCGACATTAGACCAATGAAAATCAAATTTTATTGTCACACAACAGTGAAATGCTTACTTGCAAGCGCTTAACCAAGAATACAGTTAAGAAAATACCTAAAAAAGATTATAGATAAGAATAACAAATGATTAAAGACCAGCAGTAAATAACAATAGCGTGGCTTTATACAGGGGGTACTGGTACAGTGTCAATGTGCGGGGACACTGGTGTTGAGGTAATTATGTACATGTAGGTAGTCTTATGAAAGTGGCTACATAGATAATAACAGAGTTGCATAAGCATGGGGGCAATGCAGATAGCCTGGGTAGCCATTTGATTAGCTGTACAGGAGTCTTATGGCTTGGGGGTAAAAGCTGTTTAGAAGCCTCTTGAACCTAGACTTGGTGCTCCGGTACCGCTTGCTCCGGTAATGTCTATTTTACTCCACACTGCTCTTTTCCACCTGGACAAAAGGAACACCTATGTGAGAATGTTATTCATTGACTACAGCTCAGCGTTCAACACCATAGTAACCTCAAAGCTCATCAATAAGCTAAGGACCAGGGAATAAACACCTCCCTCTGCAACTGGATCCTGGACTTCTTGATGGGCCGCCCCCAGGTGGAATGGGTAGGGAACAACACATCCGCCTCTCTAATCCTCAACACAGGGGCCCCTCAGGGATGCGTACTCAGTCCCCTCCTGTACTTCATGTTCAATCATGACTGCAGGGCTCGGCACGACTCCAACACCATCTTTAAGTTTGCCGATGACACAACAGTGGTAGCCGATAGGGAGTAGGTCAGAGACCTGGCCGTGTGGTTTCAGGACAACAACATCTCCCTCAACGTGATCAAGACAAAGGAGATGACTGTGGACTACAGGAAAAAGAGGATAGAGCACGCCCCCATTCTCATCGACAGGGCTGCAGTGGAGCAGGTTGAGAGCTTCAAGTTCTTTGGTCTCCACATCACCAACAGACTAACATAGTCCAAGCACACCAAGACAGTCGTGACGAGGGCACGACAAAACCTATTCCCCCTCAGGAGACTGAAAAGATTTGTCATGGGTCCTCAGTTCCTCAAAAGGCTCTACAGCTGCATCATCGAGAGCATCCTGACTGGTTGCATCACTGCCTGGTATGGCAACTGCTCGACATCCGACCGCAAGGCACTACAGAGGGTAGTGCGAACGGCCCAGTACATCACTGGGGCCAAGCTTCCTGCCATCCAAGACCTCTGTACCAGGCGGTGTCAGAGGAAGGCCCTAAAATTGTCAAAGACTCCAGCCACCCTAGTCATAGACTGTTCTCTCTGCTACCTTATGGTAAGCGGTACCATAGTGCCAAGTCTAGGTCCAAGAGGCTTCTAAACAGCTTCTACCCCAAGGCCATAAGACTCCTGAACATCTAATCAAATGGCTACCCTGACTATTTGCACCCACCCCCCCACCTCCCCTCTTTTACACCACTGCTACTCTCTGTTGTTATCATCTATGCATAGTCACTTTAATAACTCTACCCACACGTACATATTACCTCAACTAACCGGTGCCTCCGCACATTGACTCTGTACCGGTACCCCCCTGTATATAGTCTCGCTATTGTTATTTTACTGCTGCTCTTTAATTACTTGTTACTTTAACTTCTTATTCTTATCCATAATTTTTTTAACTGCATTGTTGGTTTGGGTGGACATTCTGGAGAGTAAGTAAGCATTTCACTGTAAGGTCTACAATTATGATTTCGGCACATGTGACTAATGAAATTTAGATAGAGGATAGAGTTATGGTCAGATTTGCCAAATGGAGGGCGAAGGAGAGCTTTGTACGCATCTCTGTGTGTGGAGTAAAGGTGGTCTAGATTTTTTTTCCATCTGTCTGCACATATAATATGCTGATAGAAAGTAGGTAAAACTGATTTAAGTTTCCCTGCATTTAAGTCCCCGGCCACTCGGAGCGCCGCCTCTGGATTAGCGTTTTCCTGTTACTTATGGCGGAATACAGCACATTGAGTGCGGTTTTAGTGCCAGCCTCGGTTTGTGGTGGTATGTAGACAGCTACAAAAAATACAGATGAAAACTCTCTAGGTAGGTAGAGTGTGGTCTACAGCTTATCATGAGATACTCTACCTCATGCAAGCAAAACCTTGAGACTTTCTTAGATATTGTGCACCAACTATTGTTTACAAATATGCATAGACCCCCACCCCATGTCTTACCAGAGGCTGCTGTTCTGTCCTGCCGATAGAATGTATAACCTGCCAGCTGTATGTTCTTAATGTCGTCATTCAGCCACGACTCGGTGAAACATAAGATATTACCGTTTTTAATGTCCCGTTGGTAGGATATACGTGCTTTCAGATCGTCCCATTTATTTTCCAGCGATTGAACGTCAGCTAGCAGAACAGAAGGCAAGGACAGATTAGGCCCCAAGGGCTAGGTGGAGTGGCTGGGTGGAGCCATCACGGACAACATTCACAGCGAGTGCATTTGTTTTTGTGGACATTTCCGGTCACAACTAGTAGACTTGTTTACGTGCTGCTGTGCGTTTTGTTTCTAACCTTACTTTGCTACCTGCCAATTTTACGGTTTTTACTTTTTAATTACCGTTTATATTTTTAGTTTTTCCCTCGCTCTACGTTTTTCATTCAACTTTTTCCCTCCGGATGCTTTATCTGGACGTGGTTCATCAGGACCTCCACCAGCCGAATCTAAGTAGTAACATTAACATGATGCCTTCTAATTGCAGTCGCTGTACTCACAATATACAGGAGAACGATTGCCTTACGGCGAGGATAGCCTTGCTGCAAGCCAAGATTCAGACGCAATCGTTAGACAAGGGTAATTTAAGTGTAGGAAAGGATGAAACAGCGTCTGTGCCACCAGTAAGTACAGATAGTAGTATACAGTGCCTTGCGAAAGTATTCGGCCCCCTTGAACTTTCCGACCTTTTGCCACATTTCAGGCTTCAAACATAAAGATATAAAACTGTATTTTTTTGTGAAGAATCAACAACAAGTGGGACACAATTATGAAGTGGAACTAACTTTATTGGATATTTCAAACTTTTTTAACAAATAAAAAACTGAAAAATTGGCCGTGCAAAATTATTCAGCCCCTTTACTTTCAGTGCAGCAAACTCTCTCCAGAAGTTCAGTGAGGATCTCTGAATGATCCAATGTTGACCTAAATGACTGGTGATGATAAATATAATCCACTTGTGTGTAATCAAGTCTCCGTATAAATGCACCTGCTCTGTGATAGTCTCAGAGGTCCGTTTAAAGCGCAGAGAGCATCATGAAGAACAAGGAACACACCAGGCAGGTCCGAGATACTGTTGTGGAGAAGTTTAAAGACGGATTTGGATACAAAAAGATTTCCCAAGCTTTAAACATCCCAAGGAGCACTGTGCAAGCGATAATATTGAAATGGAAGGAGTATCAGACCACTGCAAATCTACGAAGACCCGGCCGTCCCTCTAAACTTTCAGCTCATACAAGGAGAAGACTGATCAGAGATGCAGCCAAGAGGCCCATGATCACTCTGGATGAACTGCAGAGATCTACAGCTGAGGTGGGAGACTCTGTCCATAGGACAACAAATCTGGCCTTTATGGAAGAGTGGCAAGAAGAAAGCCATTTCTTAAAGATATCCATAAAAAGTGTTGTTTAAAGTTTGCCACTAGCCACCTGGGAGACACACCAAACATGTGGAAGAAGGTGCTCTGGTCAGATGAAACCAAAATCGAACTTTTGGCAACAATGCAAAACGTTATGTTTGGCGTAAAAGCAACACAGCTCATCACCCTGAACACACCATCAACATGGTGGTGGCAGCATCATGGTTTGGGCCTGCTTTTCTTCAACAGGGGCAGGGAAGATGGTTAAAATTGATGGGAAGATGGATGGAGCCAAATACAGGACCATTCTGGAAGAAAACCTGATGGAGTCTGCAAAAGACCTGAGACTGGGACGGAGATTTGTCTTCCAACAAGACAATGATCCAAAACATAAAGCAAAATCTACAATGGAATGGTTCACAAATAAACATATCCAGGTGTTAGAATGGCCAAGTCAAAGTCCAGACCTGAATCCAATCGAGAATCTGTGGAAAGAACTGAAAACTGCTGTTCACAAACGCTCTCCATCCAACCTCACTGAGCTCGAGCTGTTTTGCAAGGAGGAATGGGCAAAAATTTCAGTCTCTCGATGTGCAAAACTGATAGAGACATACCCCAAGCGACTTACAGCTGTAATCGCAGCAAAAGGTGGTGCTACAAAGTATTAACTTAAGGGGGCTGAATAATTTTGCACGCCCAATTTTTCAGTTTTTTATTTGTTAAAAAAGTTTGAAATATCCAATAAATTTCGTTCCACTTCACTTCACAAAAAATTAAAGTTTTATATCTTTATGTTTGAAGCCTGAAATGTGGCAAAAGGTCGAAAAGTTCAAGGGGGTCGAATACTTTCGCAAGGCACTGTAAATCCCCTCGCACAGTCCCCGCAGCCAGACAATCTTCTCATGGCTTCTGGAAGGAAATTCTGTAGGAATGCTCAATCGGTGTCGCTCATTCAGCCGACAGAAACTTTCAACTGGTTCTCCCCATTAAGTAGCGAGTCAGAGTCAGAGGCCGAGCCTTCTCTGGTCTCTACTCCTCCTGTTACGGGGTCTGAGATGCCGAAGTCTCCCACCATTAGCTCTGACAAATTGAAAACCCTCGTCATTGGCGACTCCATTACCCAAAGTATTAGACTTAAAACGAATCATCCAGTGATCATTCACTCTTTACCAGGGAGCAGGGCTACCGACCGGCTATTCTGAAGATGGTGCTGGCTAAAACTGGCGAGTGTAGAGAGTATAGGGATATTGTTATCCACGTCAGCACCAACGATGTTAGGATGAAACAGTCAGAGGTCACCAAGTGCAACATAGCTTCAGCATGTAAATCAGCTAGAAAGATGTGTCGGCATCGAGTAATTGTCTCTGGCCCCCTCCCAGTTAGGGGGAGTGATGAGCTCTACAGCAGAGTCTCACAACTCAATCGCTGATTGAAAACTGTTTTCTGTCCCTCCCAAAAGACAGTATTTGTAGATAATTGGCCCTCTTTCTGGGACTCACCCACGAACAGGACCAAGCCTGGCCTGTTGAGGAGTGACGGACTCCATCCTAGCTGGAGGGGTGCTCTCATCTTATCTACGAACATAGTCAGGGCTCTAACTCCCCTAGCTCCACAATGAGATAGGGTGCAGGCCAGGCAGCAGGCTGTTAGCCAGCCTGCCAGCTTAGTGGAGTCTGCCACTAGCACAGTCAGTATAGTCAGCTCAGCTATCCCAATTGAGACCGTGTCTGTGCCTCGACCTAGGTTGGGCAAAACTAAACATGGCAGAGAACGCCTTAGCAATCTCACTGGAATAAAGACTTCCTCCATTCCTGCCATTATTGAAAGAGATTGTGATACCTCACATCTCAAAATAGGGCTACTTAATGTTAGATCCCTCACTTCCAAGGCAGTTATAGTCAATGAACTAATCACTGATCATAATCTTGATGTGATTGGCCTGACTGAAACATGGCTTAAGCCTGATGAATATACTGTGTTAAATGAGGCCTCATCTTCTGGTTACACTAGTGACCATATCCCCCGCACATGCCGCAAAGGCGGAGGTGTTGCTAACATTTATGATAGCAAATTTCAATTTACAAAAAGAAACAACGTTTTCGTCTTTTGAGCTTCTGGTCATGAAATCTATGCAGCCTACTCAATCTCAATCAGGCCTCATGGGCCATATACAGAGTTCCTCGCTGAGTTCCCTGAACTCCTATTGGACCTTGTTGTCATGGCAGATAATATTTTTGGTGACTTTAATATTCACATGGAAAAGTCCACAGACCCACTCCAAAAGGCATTCAGACCCATCATCGACTCAGTGGGTTTTGTCCAACATGTCTCCGGACCTACTCACTGCCAGTCATACTCTGGACCTAGTTTTGTCCCGTGGAATAAATGTTGTGGATCTTAATGTTTTTCCTCATAATCCTGGATTTTCGGACCACCATTTTATTATGTTTGCAATCGCAACAAATAATCTGCTCAGACCCCAACCAAGAATCATCAAAAGTCATGCTATAAATTCTCGGACAACCCAAAGATTCCTAGATGCCCTTCCAGACTCCCTCCGCCTACCCAAGGATGTCAGAGTACAAAAATCAGTTAACCACCTAACTGAGGAACTAAATTTAACCTTGCGCAATACCCTAGATGCAGTCGCACCCCTAAAAACAAAAAACATTTGTCATAAAAAACTAGCTCCTTGTATACAGAAAATACCCGAGCTCTGAAGAAAGCTTCCAGAAAATTGGAACGGAAATGGAGCTACACCAAACTGGAAGTCTTCTGACTAGCTTGGAAAAACAGTGCCGTGCAGTATCGAAGAGCCCTTACTGCTGCTCGATCATCCTATTTTTCCAACTTAATTGAGAAAAATAAGAACAATCCAAAATGTATTTTTGATACTGTCGCAAAGCTAACTAAAAAGCAGCATTCCCCAAGAGAGGATGACTTTTACTTCAGCAGTGATACATTCATGAACTTCTTTCAGGAAAATAAATTACGGACTCCTCTTTAAATCTGTGTATTCCTCCAAAGCTCAGTTGTCTTGAGTCTGCACAAGTCTGCCAGGACCTAGGATGATCAAGGGAGACACTCAAGTTTTTTAGTACTATATCTTTTGACACATTGATGAAAATAATCATGGCCTCTAAACCTTCAAGCTGCATACTGGACCATATTCCATCTAAACTACTGAAAGAGCTGCTTCCTGTATTTGGCCCTCCTATGTTGAACATAATAAACGGCTCTCTATCCACCGGATATGTACCAAACTCACTAAAAGTGGCAATAATAAAGCATCCAGTTTCAACTGTTCTGCCTGCGGCTATGGAACACTGACCTGATACTCTGAATGATCAACAACGAAAAGCCAACTGACATTTACTCCTGAGGTGCTGACCTGTTGCACCCTCGACAACCACTGTGATTATTATTATTTGACCCTGCTGGTCATCTATGAACATTTGAACAGCTTGGCCGTTTTCTGTTATAATCTCCACCAGGCACCGCCAGAAGACGACTGGCCACCCCTCATAGCCTGGTTCCTCTCTAGGTTTCTTCCTAGGTTCTCGCCTTTCTAGGGAGTTTTTCCTAGCCACCGTGCTTCTACACCTGCATTACTTGCTGTTTTGGGTTTTAGGCTGGGTTTCTGTACAGCTGATGTAAGAAGGGATTTATAAAAATAAATTTGATTGATTAGCCACTCGTCACTTCATCCTCAAAAGGCGTCCTGATCTTTTTCCGCAAAACCTATGTTTCCTTTTCCATCGAGTCACGGGGATCTGGGCCTGGTTGAGTGTCTGTAGTCCAGTATATCCCTTGCATCGACTCATTGAAGAAGAACTCCACGTCCAATTTGAGGTGAGTAATTCCAGTTCTGATGTCCAGAAGCTCTTTTTGGTCATAAAAGATGGTAGCAGCAACATTATGTACAAAACAAGTTAAAAAAAAAAACAATAGCATGGTTGGTTAAGAGTTGATAAGATGCCAGCCCTCCCCTCTGGTGCCATCTTGAAATCTATCCTTTGGTCTGATAATTCCAAATTTGAGATTTTTGGTTCCAACCGCCGTGTCTTTGTGAAACGCAGAGTAGGTGAACAGATTATCTCTGCATGTGTGGTTCCCACTGGGAAGCATGGAGAAGGAGGTGTGATGGTGTGGGGTGCTTTGCTGGTGACACTGTCAGTGATTTATTTACAATTCAAGGCACATTTAACCAGCATGGCTACCACAGCATTCTGCAGCAATACACCATCCCATCTGGTTTGCACTTGTGACTATCATTTGTTTTTCAACAGGACAATGACCCAACACACCTCCAGGCTGTGTTAGGGCTATTGACAAAGAAGGAGAGTGATGGAGTGCTAGATCAGATGACCTGGCCTCCACAACCCAATTGAGATGGTGTAGTATGATTTGGACCGCAGAGTGAAGGAAAAGTAGCTAACAAGTGCTCTGCATATGTGGGAACTCCTTCAAGTCTATTGGAAATGCATTCCAGGTGAAGCTGGTTGAGAGAATGCCAAGATTGTGCAAAGTTGTCATCAAGGCAAAGGGTGGCTACTTTGAAGAATCTCAAATATAAAATATATTTTGATTTGTTTAACACTTTTTTTGGTTACTACATGATTCCATATGTGTTATTGCATGGTTTTGATGTCTTCACTATTATTCTACAATGTAGAAAATAGTAAAAATAAAGAAAAACCCATGAATGAGTAGGTGTGTCCAAACTTTTGATTGGTACTGTAGGTAGGGGTAGATTAAGATATTTTTCTACTCATCTGATGTCAGATGAACTCATGGATACCCTTTTTATATGTCTGCTTTGAAGAAAGTTGCTAACTAGCATTAGCGCAATGACTATGCATTGGGGCAGGAAGCATTCTCCTTTTAGAAAGTCACCAGAACTGACCTTCTCACAGTCGTTCTACAAAAAAATCTCCCTTCCTGCACATGTACAATATGTTGCATACAGTACATGGTTTCATACTGTATTCTAATGAGCTGACTTGGAATAATGCACAATTCTCTCTTTGCTGACCACTTCCCACAGTGAGACATTCATCCATTTGTTTATAGGCCTACATCCCCTCAGAATAGAGAACTCCCATTCTCTAACCACATAGTGTGCAATAGTAGTTTGAATAGCACCTGAGGCCTAGTGGAGTCCTCCTGGCTCAGCTCCCTGAGGGCCAGAACAGGTACTGCCCATGCTGCGCCACAGAGGGTTGTCTGCACCGATAACGGGCAGATGGTGAAAGGACGCACAGCCGCTCCTGGATCCTGCCATCCATCTGGACAGCTCTGCAGGTGGGGCCGTGCTTGCACCCTCCACAAAGTGCACCCACATCAAAGCAGGAAACAATATGGCCGCTCATGAAAGGGAAGGCAGCAATTTCACTTAAGCCATGGTCAAGAGAGGATACTTCCCTCTGTTTATGAGCCAAATCGCCTGAGTGTCAGAGTCCAGAAACAGAAGGAGAGAGAGGGAGAGAGAGAGAGGGAGACAGAGAGAGGGGGCAGGGTGAAAGAAGGAGAGATAGGGAAAGGGGGAAGAGAAAGGGGAGATATACAGTGGGGAAAAAAACTATTTGATCCTCTGCTGATTTTGTACGTTTGCCCACTGACAAAAAAAGGATCAGTCTATAATTTTAATGGTAGGTTTATTTGAAAAGTGAGAGACAGAATAACAACAGAATAACAAATATCCAGAAAAACGCATGTCAAAAATGTTATAAATTGATTTGCATTTTAATGAGGGAAATAGGTATTTGACCCCCTCTCAATGAGAAAGATTTCTGGCTCCCAGGTGTCTTTTATACAGGTAACGAGCTGAGATTAGGAGCACACTCTTAACTTCTTTGGGATAGGGGGCAGTATTTTCACGGCCGGATAATAAACGTACCCGATTTAATCTGGTTACTACTCCTGCCCAGAAACTAAAATATGCATATAATTAGTAGATTTGGATAGAAAACACGCTAACGTTTCTAAAACTGTTTGAATGGTGTCTGTGAGTATAACAGAACTCATATGGCAGGCCAAAAACTGAGAAGATTCCATACAGGAAGTGCGCTGTCTGACAATTTGTTGTCCTTCTGTTGCATCTCTATCGACATTACAGCATCTGTGCTGTAACATAACACTTTCTAAAGCTTCCACTGGCTCTCTAAAGCCGCCAGAAAGTGGAATGGGGTGTCTGCTGTCTCTGGGCAAAGTATAGGAGCAGAGTTTGTAAGTGGTCAGCCTGGGGACAGTGAGACTGGAGATGCGCAGTCACGAGAACTCGCCATGTTTTTCTTTCAGTCTTTGAATTAATACAACGTTGCCCGGTTGGAATATTATCGCTATTTTACGAGAAAAATTGCATAAAAATTGATTTTAAACAGCGTTTGACATGCTTCTAAGTACAGTAATGGAATATTTTGACATTTTTTGTCACGAAATGCACTCGCGCGTTACCCTTCGGATAGTGACCTGAACGCACGAACAAAATGGAGGAATTTGGATATAACTATGAATTATTTGGAACCAAAACAACATTTGTTGTTGAAGTAGAAGTCCTGGGAGTGCATTCTGACGAAGAACAGCAAAGGTAATCCAATTTTTTGAATAGTAATTCTGAGTTTAGGTGACCCCGAAGTTGGCGGATGTCAAAATAGCTAGCCGTGATGGCCAAGCTATGTACTCAGAATATTGCAAAATGTGCTTTCGCCGAAAAGCTATTTTAAAATCGGACATAGCGATTGCATAAAGGAGTTCTGTATCTATAATTCTTAAAATAATTGTTATGTATTTTGTCAACGTTTCTCATGTGTAATTTAGTAAATTCACCGGAAGTTTTCGGTGGGGATGCTAGTTCTGAACATCACATGCTAATGTAAAAAGCTGTTTTTTGATGTAAATATGAACTTGATTGAACAAAACATGCATGTATTGTATAACATAATGTTCTAGGAGTGTCATCTGATGAAGATCATCAAAGGTTAGTGCTGCGGTTGTGGTTTATGTGACATATATGCTTGCAATCTAATGTTTTGCTTTCGCTGTAAAGCCTTTTTGAAATCCAGAGTCTTATCTTTAAAATGGTGTAAAATAGTTGATTGTTTGAGAAAATTGAATTGTGGTATTTTAATTGGTTTTGTATTTCGCGCCGTGCGATGCCATTGGCTGTTGGCTAGGGGTTCTGCAGGCGGAACGGGGTTCCGCTAACGGAACGTCTGTCCTCAACGGGTTAAAGGGAGTGCTCCTAACCGCAGCTTGTTACCTGTAAAAAAGACACCTGTCCACAGAAGCAATCAATCAATCAGATTCCAAACTCTCCACCATGGCCAAGACCAAAGAGCTCTCCAAGGATGTCAGGGACAAGATTGTAGACTTACACAAGGCTGGAATGGGCTACAAGACCATCGCAAAGCAGCTTGGTGAGAAGGTGATAACATTTGGTGCGATTATTCGTAAATGGAAGAACCACGAAAGAACTGTCAATATCCCTCGGCCTGGGGCTCCATGCAAGATCTCACCTCGTGGAGTTGCAATGGTCATGAGAACGGTGAGGAATCAGCCCAGAACTACACGGGAGGATCTTGTCAATGATCTCAAGGCAGCTGGGACCATATTCACCAAGAAAACAATTGGTAACACACTACGCTGTGAAGGACTGAAATCCTGCAGCGCCCCCAAGGTCCCCCTGCTCAAGAATACATATATATGCGCATCTGAAGTTTGCCAATGAACATCTGAATGACTCAGAGGACAACTGGTGAAAGTGTTGTGGTCAGATGGGACCAAAATGGAGCTCTTTGACATCAACTCAACTCGCCGTGTTTGGAGGAGGAGGAATGCTGCCTATGACCCCAAGAACACCATCTCCACCGTCAAACATGGAGGTGGAAACATTATGCTTTGGGGGTGTTTTTCTGCTAAGTGGACAGGACAACTTTACCACATCAAAGGACGGGGCCATGTACCGTCAAATCTTGGGTGAGAACCTCCTTCCCTCAGCCAGGGCATTGAAAATGGGTCGTGGATGGGTATTCCAGCATGACAATGACCCAAAACACACAACCAAGGCAACAAAGAAGTGGCTCAAGAAGAAGCACATTAAGGTCCTGGAGTGGCCTAGCCAGTCTCCAGACCTTAATGCCATAGAAAATCTGTGGAGGGAGCTGAAAGTTTGAGTTGCCAAACGTCAGCCTCGAAACCTTAATGACTTGGAGAAGATCTGCAAAGAGGAGTGGGACAAAATCCCTCCTGAGATGTGTGCAAACCTGGTGGCCAACTTCAAGAAACGTCTGACCTCTGTGATTGCCAACAAGGGTTTTGCCACCAAGTACTAAGTCATGTTTTGCAGAGGGGTCAAATACTTATTTCCCTCATTAAAATGCAAATCATTTTATAACATTTTTGACATGCGTTTTTCAGGATTTTTTTGTTGTTATTCTATCTCTCACTGTTCAAATAAACCTACTATTAAAATTATAGACTGAGCATTTCTTTGTAAGTGGGCAAACGTACAAAATCAGCAGAGGATCAACTACTTTTTCCCCCCACTGTAGATACAGGAAAAGATTAACGGAATTGTATAACCTGACTTCTGCAACTGCCTTCATTCTCTGAGGCGCAGCCTTATGACAAATTAACCATGCAAACCATATGGGAAAGATGTTATACACTTGGTATGCTTTGTGAAAGGACATTTCTATGAAAATAAAAAAACAGAACTGAATGCTCTGGTGTCTCTGTCCTGTATTTCGGTTTGTTTCACTCAGATGAAGAGATATGCAGTTGTGCATGAATACATTGTCATTCTCCTAAATTCTTAAAATGGCACCAACCTTTAAATATTGCATATGAACTTTCAGGGGACAATTGCACATTACTAAGACTTTTTAATACAGAATTTGAGGTTTCACATGTTATCCTGACTCTCAGTGAATGTAAAATGGAAGATGGATACAGTATTTGGCATCATCAAACAGTCATGGGTCATTTTCATATGCTGCAAGAAAAGTATGCAGTTTTGCATGAGAGGAAAATCTAAACAATAATGTTTTCCAAGTTAACGAGAACTACTACAACTATGATTGTTAAATATTGGCTGTGGGGCTAGATTTTAAGATACATTTATTTTGTGGAAACTTTGTGTCAATTCTTCTAAAATGTATTGAATATCCTCGCTGTGCAAAATACAAGAAGATCACAGGGAATTATACAGGTATGTTGTGAATAATGTATTGCGTGTAACCACGCAAGATCTCAAAGTGACACCCGCAAACATTAAATATGCATGCAGCAGGTAAGGTATATGAAATGGCATGTTGAACTTCGCCTAAGATCAAATGCCTTTTCTAAGTAATGATGTTCGACTCCATTCAGCTTTTCCAGAAAGTCCCCTATAAAGCTGACATAGAAAAACAGCAAGGAAGCTAGTGGCAGTCATCTAATGTCCCTGAACAACTCAATCTCAAACTCAATTAGTGCAAATATGTATCAAAATTATTTCAGCAGATTTTTTGTGTTTTTGAGTGTGTTAATTTGTGTGAAAAGACACACATTTTTGTGCAACTTAATTCGTAGGAAAATACACAAAAAAAGTGACTTCTTTCTTAGGAAAATGCACGATTGGCAATGGTGTTCTACACTTCATTTTTGGTGTCCCATGTTCATTTATATATAAAAAAAATGTAATAACCCTGTCACGTCCTGACCAGAAAAAGAGGTTGTTTGTTATTGTAGTTTGGTCAGGTCGTGGCAGGGGGTGTTTGTTTAGAATGTTTCGGGGTTTGTTGGGCTATGTACTTGTTAGTCTATTTCTATGTTAGTTCTAGTATGTCTATTTCTATGTGGTGTTTATTGGGTTGACCTTCAATTGGAAGCAGCTAATTGAAGGTCCTATTTAAGTGCAGTGTTTTTTCTATGGGATTTGTGGGTAGTTGTTTCCTGTTTTGTGTTCGTGCACCTGACGGGACTGTTTCGTGTCATTTGTTGTTTTTGTATACGTGTTTCTTTTGTTTTCCTTCTTTAATAATATAAGAAGATGAGTTTACACGTTCCCGTTGCGTTTTGGTCCAATCCCTACGACGCCCGTGACAACCCATTATTGTTAATTAACCAGGTTGTCACCGAAATAATTAGAATATAATAGTAGCCTTAAATTAAAAACATTTTTTTATTTATGCCAATATAGTTTTTTTATTAGTGCCCCGTCCAGAGTGTCCAGCAACAGTGCCCCGTCCAGAGTGTCCGGCGACAGTGCCCCGTCCAGAGTGTCCGGCGACAGTGCCCCGTCCAGAGTGTTCGGCGACAGTGCCCCGTCCAGAGCTTCCGGCGACAGTGCCCCATCTAGAGATGGCCCACAGTTCGGAGCCTGCAGAGACGGCCCACAGTCCGGAGCCAGCAGAGACAGCAGAGACGGCCCACAGTCCGGAGCCAGCAGAGACGGCCCACAGTCTGAAGACAGCCCACAGTCCGGAGCCAGCAGAGACGACCCACAGTCCGGAACCGACAGCGACGGCCCACAGTCCGGAGCCAGTAGAGACGGCCCACAGTCCGGAGCCAGCAGAGACGGCCCTACAGTCCGGAACCGGCGCTCCCATAGTCGCCCTACAGTCCGGAACCGGCGCTCCCAGAGTCGCCCTCCAGTCCGGAGCTCCCAGAGTCGCCCTCCAGTCCGGAGCTCCCAGAGTCACGCATCAGCCCGAGGTCTCCAGTGACACGCATCAGCCCGAGGTCTCCAGCGACACGCATCAGCCCGAGGTCTCCAGCGACGCACATCAGCCCGAGGTCTTCAGCGATGCGCCATAGCCCAGAGACTTTGGGAGGGGTAAAATATAATAAGCATTTGTCGGGGGTGGACAGGTTAGGTTGGGGAGTAAGGCCGGAGCCTGAGCCACCTCCGTAGTAGGAGGTTGGGGAGGGGGGGTGTAGCACAAGAACCGTCGGTGACGGTGGCCACCCTCCCTTCCCTCCCTTTAGTTTAGGTTTCATTTTTGTTTTGGGGTTTATTTTTTTTCAATGGGATTTGTGGGTAGTTGTTTCCTGTTTTGTGTTCGTGCACCTGATGGGACTGTTTAGTGTTGTTTGTTGTTTTTGTATACGTGTTTCTTTTGTTTTCCTTCTTTAATAAAATAAGAAGATGAGTTTACACGTTCCCGCTGCGTTTTGGTCCAATCCCTACGACGCCCGTGACAACCAATTATTGTTAATTAACCAGGTTGTCACCGAAATAATTAGAATATAATAGTAGCCTTAAGTTAAAAATATTTTTTTAGTAATGCCAATATTGTTTTCTACGCTTGTTTTCATTTAATACTTTGGAATACTGGTGCACTTGTCGTCAGAAAGGCCCTGTAATCAAGAATAGGCCAACATGATTTTCTTCATAATGCATTTCATATTTTGCGGAGCCTACATTACACAATTTTCTTCAAAATGCATTTTATACAAGGCTATGTAGAATTTTATGAGGGTTGCCAGATAGGAGATTGTTTATTTATTTTTTTGGGGGGGAGGTAAACGATGAAGGTATTTGATTGGGGAATGGGGATGCATTTTATGATGGGAAATTATAATACACACCATTATGCACACTCACTCCAACACAAAGTGGTCGTAAATGTCTGCTTGATTTAGCTTTTGGTATATTTGCCATTTTTATACATATTCTGTATTTCCACTGAAGAAGCCAGTGTGGACCCAAAACTAACACATGGTACACATTTACTAACTACCTGTTTAAAGTGTTATTACAACAAAGGTTATCAGATATAAGCTTCTGTAACAAAAGAACACAATGGTTGTGATAACACTTTAAACAGGTAATTTGTAAATGTGTACAATGTGTTTGTTTTGGGTCCACATATGTAAGTTAACTTATGTAAATTAGACAGTCACAGAGGATATTCGTCAGAATTGTTTTACCTTTATTTAGCAAGGAAAGTCAGTTAAGAACAAATTCTTATTTTCAATGACGGCCTTGGAACAGATTCAAATTTGCAACCTTTCGATTACTCGTCCAACGCTCTAACCACTAGGCTACCTGCCACCCCAGGATAACTGGTCAGGGAATATATCTTTCCATTCAGCTTCAAGCAACTTTGATGTAGGGCTTGACCACACCTTTAGTGACTACTTCTATCCGTCATGCCCATTGTTACTTATCCATTGTTCATTAGATATAACAATGTAATTACACCCAACACAATGTTGAAAAACAGAATGCTTCCCACCACTAGATCACATAACTAGACGTGAGCTGGACCTGATCCCAACGCTGCCACCAATGTAGCGGAAGAAAGTGAACGCTGCAACAGGGACTCTAACCAGGGCTCATACATGGCAAAATGAACTCTAACAGCTGCTGTGATGAAAGCCTATTAGGCCTCTGGGCAGAGGCAGTAGGCCTACAATCCTGGCATATGCCTTGTTACAAAAGCCTAAGTATATAACATGATTGATACGACCATAATAATCATCATGAAACGGCCTTGGAAGTGCCAGAAGTGTAAGCCAACATAATTCATTATTTTACATGAACCTGTTTAACTCCATGTATATTTCTTAATTGATCATAGTCCAGACTCGTTATAGTTGCAAATACCATGCAGTTGCACCAGGGGAATTTAAACCACAGATTTTTTTTGTAGGTCTTCTATTTCCCCGCATTTATTGATTAATTAATTTCTCATCATGAAAATGTATCCCCATTCCCAAATCAAATACCTTCATCGATACCACAAAATAAATTGACAAATACAACATTTCACTCCAATCTGGCAGCCCTCATACAATCCGACATAGCACCAATATCCCAAAGTAATAAGTGAAAATAAGCATAGAAAATAGCATCCAATTTAAAATTAAAATTAAAATATACAAGTATTTCAGTGACAAACTGGTTGATTAAGAATATTGGGTGGTTACCACGTTTTTTTTTTATACTAGTACATGTGTATTAATATAAAAAAATATATATATTTTCCTATGATTGAAGTCACACAAGAATGTGTATTTTCATACTAATTATGTCGCACAAAAATGTGTGTATTTTCATGCGAATTAAGCCAAAGTGCAGAAAAATGCACAAATCTGCTGAAATACTTTTATACATATTTGCATGAATTGAGTGTGAGATTGTGTGGCCCTGAACACAGGAATAACCATTCCTTCTAATGTCAGCACACTCAGAAGACTCCTACCTTCTAAAGACTGGCAATAGGCTTATGCGACAATCAGTGTTTTCTCAATGTGTGGCACTTTTAAAACCAGCCACCATCCTTTTTTCAGCAGACACAGTTATCCCTAAAACCAATCTGTCTGTGCAAAGTGCTTTTCGCTCCCAGAACCATTCGGCTCACAGGAATAGTGCTTACAGAAGACACAGGGGAACTGATAGAAAATAATTTATATTTCCCAGATCTGGCCAACAAACAAGGTTGGTCATTGTTTTTTTACAGAAATAGTTGGCTTTCATGTTACATGTCGGACATTTCTAATCCTTGAGACCTGGGATCTTATCTATCGATCATGTGTAGGCACAAATCTGTCCTTAAACCCTGCGTGGGATCAATTCCATGCAAGGTGTGAGATTTATCAATATGAACATTTGCTTGAGTGTGTGCATAAATTTACACACAGTGATGACCATGCATACACACAGTGCCAAGTGGTGGAATAAGGGAACTGCCTGTCAAGCATAGCCTAGTGAATGGGGAAAATATATGTTGAAAATGTGTGAAATTGTAAAAGTAATAATTAAATCATTTTTAGATTTCATTGTATTTCCATTGTGAATATATGCAATATATCTTGACAGGCTACCCAGCAAACACGGTACGCAAACATGACCAACTCGACGTAGTGGATTGTTAATTATTGTTAATGTCATGACATTATCTTCCCACAACGTTGTGGCAATGTAATCTGAAGGTAATATCATGACCAGAGCATTTAGTTTAACACTTTTTAGGTTACTACATGATTCCATATATGTTATTTCATAGTTTTGATGTCTTCACTATTATTCTACAATGTAGAAAATAGTAAAAATAAGAAAACCTTGAAATTATTAGGTGTGTCCAAACTTTTGACTGGTACTGCATGTCAATTAGGGGCATTTCGAAATTCAAATAGCCAAGGTCATGCACTAGCACTGAGCTTGAGCCCGGAGACTGAAAACAATTTGTATTTATCAGTGGTGATTTCCTACCAGTCTGCATATGATGATCGTAGGTTTGTTTGATAAATCACACTTTTTCTATGCTTACGAACATTCTAAATTCCATTCGTAAGTAGTATTTTAGATTATACAACAGGTGGGTCTAATCCTGCATGCTGATTGGTTAAAATCGCATTCCAGCCGGTGTCTATTCCACAAGTTACCACCGGCTAAATCTATGACGTTAAAATGCCTATTTAATCTGTTCCTTCTGACTGCGCAATCCACTGTCTTATCAGCTCAGCCAGGCAATTTCTAAACTTTATCTCCACAATAAAAAGCATCTAGATATTATCTCACATTTCTACATCATTAGCTACTATAAGCTGTTAGTTATGGATGTATCCAAATAAATATCACTGGAACAGCTAAAACAAATGCAAATGCAACTAATTGGCTGTTATTCTGGCTGCACTGTTTGATGTGACTGTAAGTTTGCCATATTAGGCTAGCAAGCAAGAGATAAGCATGTTGCCAGCCAGTATGGCAATGGAACATTTAGAATTAATGACTGGGTTGCGTCCATAGATACAGAACAAAAAGAATGAATGACTGGGTCGCCTCTCTGGCAATCAAACTGATAGAACGAACGAACAGCCAACTTGGGTAGCAACCCTAGATTTGTGTCGGGACTATATAGATTTGTGTCTTGTAGAAGGATGAAATATTATGAATAAATTAATCAAAATAAGGTCTAATGAAAATCTATAAATCATTATTTAAAACTGTTGGTAACCCGTTGTGTAAAAGTGATATTGCCCTCGAAGCCAGTGTTTCGAGGATATATTGGCACGGTTTGCCAATATATTCTCCAAACATCCATACCAACATATCCTCCAAACACCAGCTTCGAGGGCATTGTCACTTAAATAGTTTCCCCCCTGCTATCTCCCAAGTCGCGCAGTGGTCTAAGGCACTGCATCGCAGTGCTTGAGGTGTCACTACAGACCAGAGTTTGATCCTAGGCTGTGTCACAACAAGTCGTGACCGGGTGTCCCATAGGGCGGTGCACAATTGGCCCAGTGTTGTCCGGGTTAGGGGGGCTCTATTTGGCTCATCGCGCTCTACCGACTCCTTGTGGTGGGCCGGGCGCCTGCAGGCTGACTCCGGTTGTCAATTGAACGGTGTGTCTTCCACACATTGGTGCAGCTGGGTTAATTGGGCGGGTGTTAACCTTTTCACGCCTGAGTTCCAAATATCTCTAACCGTTGCACCTGCGTGAGTTTTTTCATGCACATGTTGTCAGAATGCTCTCACTAATCTAAAATGTGATTGTTATGCAACAGAACAGTTACCAGCGCTGCTCTCAAACCAAGGCATGCTCTCTGTAAATTATCTATTGGTCAATTTCAAATTATTTTCTAACAACAGTTTGAATTGAGATGTGTTCCGCCTCCTCGTTAATTTGCATAAGAAGTAGCCCATTTCACTGTTGCAGACAATTTATGTTTGAGGCTTTACTCAATGAGAGCCCAAACACTTCCCTAGTGTTTCCCCAGATCAAGTATGAAGACATTGAGCATCTCATGTCAGAACAGGCCTTGCACAAACGTTTTCCCCCAGCACATTTTCTGGCTTGCGCCCACATTGCCTTCATGATTTTATTCCTTACAAATTGGACTTTGGACATGTGTGCGTTCCTATCAAAGTAAGTGGCTTATTTTCTGTATATCGTGTTGTCGTTTCTGCTGTAGCACACCATATGTATGTATGGATCATAATGTATTTACTGTTTTATTAACATTTTCTCAAGTACTGATGACAAATCATGCATTCCAATTCTTGCATAGATTGTAATGAACACATATGACGTGTGTAAAATACTTTTTTGAATGTTGTACTGATTGTGATGAGCTAATGCTAAGCTATTTGCCGGCTATGTGTGGCCGGCTATGAATTTGTTGACATCATATGGTTGTCACGTAAGCATCTTTCAGACCAAAGATGTTATAACATGGGATAGTTCACTTGACTAACTTATGGTGTTTTCAAGACAACTGTGAACTCTGAAAAATTCTAGGTAAAATCATGATGTCAATGATCTAAAGGTCGGAAAGTCGGAGCTCTAGGAAGAGGCCCGAGTTCCTGAGTTGGATGACCATTAAAAAATGATTTTTCCCATTCTGAGCTCATTTTTTCCAGAGTTCCCAGTTGTCTTGAACGAACAGAAGTCAGAAGTTGTAAATTTCCCAGTTCCCAGTTTTTTTTAACGAGGCATCAGATTGTAACTTTGGTACCTCAGGGTTGCCAGCTCAGACCCCCCTTTCCAGGGGTTATATTTTTATTTAGCATATAAACTTGTCTTGTGTTTGCCCCCCATGTATTAATATATCCCCCAACATAGTAATATTTCCTGCATCATATCCCCCACGATAACTTCCCTCATTTCTACCCCCCATGGACTTGAAAACCCCCAACAAATGAAATGAACCCTCCCACAAACCCACCTAAAATGGTTTCATCCCTGTTTAGCTTTGGCGCTACGGTTAGGCTTGGCAGTAGGTTTGTATTTTGTGTGATGATCTGTGGGGGATAACATTTTATTTGCGATTTGTCAAAAATCTTTAAACGACTTGTGAAATCATGTGCTTCGGTTCTTTTATACACGGTAACAAGTACATCGACAATTTGTAATATTTTTATTCCCTCCGCAAGGCAATCAAACAAGCTAAGCGTCAGTATAGAGAAAAAATAGAGTCGCAATTCAACGGCTCAGACACAATAGGTATGTGGCAGGGTCTACAGTCAATCACAGATTACAAAAAGAAAACCAGCCCCGTCGCGGACCAGGATGTCTTGCTCCCAGACAGACTAAACAACTGCTTTGCTCGCTTTGAGGACAATACAGTGCCACTGACACGGCCCGCTACCAAAACATGCAGACTCTCCTTCACTGCAGCCGACGTGAGTAAAACATTTAAATGTGTTAACCCTCGCAAGGCTGCAGGCCCAGACGGCATCCCCAGCCGCGTCTTCAGAGCATGCGCAGACCAGCTGGCTGGTGTGTTTACGGACATATTCAATCAATCCTTATCCCAGTCTGCTGTTCCCACATGCTTCAAGAGGGCCACCATTGTTCCTGTTCCCAAGAAAGCTAAAGTAACTGAGCTAAATGACTACCGCCCCATAGCACTCACTTCCGTCATCATGAAGTGCTTTGAGAGACTAGTCAAGGACCATATCACCTCCACCCTACCTGACACCCTAGACCCACTCTAATTTGCTTACCGCCCCAATAGGTCCACAGACGACGCAATCGGAACCATACTGCACACTGCCCTAACCCATCTGGACAAGAGGAATGCCTATGTGAGAATGCTGTTCATCGACTACAGCTCAGCATTTAACACCATAGTAACCCTCCAAACTCGTCATCAAGCTCGAGACCCTGGGTCTCGACCCCACCCTGTGCAACTGGGTACTGCACTTCCTGACGGGCCGCCCCCAGGTTGTGAGGGTAGGTAACAACATCTCCACCCCGCTGATCCTCAACACTGGGGCCCCACAAGGGTGTGTTCTGAGCCCTCTCCTGTACTCCTTGTTCACCCATGACTGTGTGGCCATGCACGCCTCCAACTCAATCATCAAGTTTGCAGACGACACTACAGTGATAGGCTTGATTACCAACAACGACGAGACGGCATACAGGGAGGAGGTGAGGGCCCTCGGAGTGTGGTGTCAGAAAAATAACCTCACACTCAACGTCAACAAAACAAAGGAGATGATCGTGGACTTCGGGAAACAGCAGAGGGAGCACCCCCCTATCACCATCGACGGGACAGTAGTAAGTTTTAAGTTCCTCGGCATACACATCACGGACAAACTGAATTGGTCCACCCACACAGACAGCATGGTGAAGAAGGCGCAACAGGCCTCCAGCGACGCTCCTCAGCCCAGCGCCTCCAGCGACGCTCCTCAGCCCGGGGCCTCCAGCGACGCCTCTCAGCCTGGGGCCTCCAGCGACGCCTCTCAGCCCGGGGCCTCCAGCGACGCTCCTCAGCCCGGGGCCTCCAGCGACGCTTCTCAGTCCGGGGCCTCCAGCGACGCCTCTCAGCCCGGGGCCTCCAGCGATACCGCGCACCCCAGAGTCTTCAGTAGTGGAGAGGGTAGTAAGTTTTAAGTTCCTCGGCATACACATCACGGACAAACTGAATTGGTCCACCCACACAGACAGCATGGTGAAGAAGGCGCAACAGGCCTCCAGCAACGCCCCTCAGCCCGGCGCCTCCAGCGACGCTCCTCAGCCCGGGGCCTCCAGCGACGCCTCTCAGCCTGGGGCCTCCAGCGACGCCTCTCAGCCCGGGGCCTCCAGCGACGCTTCTCAGTCCGGGGCCTCCAGCAACGCCTCTCAGCCCGGGGCCTCCAGCGATACCGCGCACCCCAGAGTCTTCAGTAGTGGAGAGGGTAGTAAGTTTTAAGTTCCTCGGCATACACTTCACGGACAAACTGAATTGGTCCACCCACACAGACAGCATGGTGAAGAAGGCACAACAGGCCTCCAGCGACGCTCCTCAGCCCGGCGCCTCCAGTGACGCTCCTCAGCCCGGGGCCTCCAGCGACGCCTCTCAGCCCGGGGCCTCCAGCGACGCCTCTCAGCCCGGGACCTCCAGCGACACTTCTCAGTCCGGGGCCTCCAGCGACGCCTCTCAGCCCGGGGCCTCCAGCGACGCCTCTCAGCCCAGGGCCTCCAGCGAAACCGCGCACCCCAGAGTCTTCTGAATGGGAGCTACGCCCAGAGCCAGAGCCACCTCCGTAGTGGGAGGATTGGGAAGGGGGGGTGTAGCACAGGGACCGTCGTTGATGGTGGCCACCCTTCCTTCCCTCCCTTTAGGTTTGGGGTTGCTTTGTGGGGTTTTTTGTTTTGTGGTGCAGTCAGGGTCTGCACCTTTGGGGGGGGCAATGTCACGTCCTGACCAGTAAAGGGGTCTTTTGTCATTGTAGTATGGTCAGGGCGTGGCAGGGGGTGTTTGTTTTGTGTGTTTTGGGGTTTTAGTTTTCATTTTCTATGTTTCGTTTTCCAGGTTTGGCCGAGTATGGTTTCCAATCAGAGGCAGGTGTCTTTCGTTGTCTCTGATTGGAAGCCATTCTTAGGCAGCCTGTTTTCCTTTGGGTTTTGTGGGTGGTTATTTTTCATTATAGTCTGAACCTTACGGAACTGTTTGCTGTCGTTTGTTTTTTCTTTGTTTAAGTGTTCTCTTTAAATAAACAAGTAAGAATGAGCACTATACCCGCTGCGCCTTGGTCTGTCCTTAACGACGCTTGTGACATGTTGTGAAATTGTTAGGTTAGATTACTCGTTGGTTATTACTGCATTGTCGGAACTAGAAGCACAAGCATTTTGCTACACTCGCATTAACATCTGCTAACCATGTGTATGTGACAAATAACATTTGATTTGATTTGCTGAAAAGTGGCTAAACTAATTTAATATTTTTCAGAAAATGACCTTGTCTTATAGTGAATGGCATTCTGGGATTAGGGAGTTTTCACCAAGTCAAACATAAACAAACATGGCTGCCGTCATGAAGAATTTAGCTGCTGTTAGCTTAGCTGACACACATTTATTTTATAAACAACACTACATTAGTCTCTTGTGCTCACCAGAGATGTGGTACATTGTAAACTAGTCTAGCTGTTAGGTCGCTAACTTTTGTTTCGTTTTTTGTCAGCGCAAGATGTTAGACTGGTTTATGGAATGAGTTTGGCTGTGGATGTGTTCTGTGTAATGCTTGGATGATGAAGTTCGCATTTATCTTTTACAATGAAAGTAAAATTGAGGAATACATTTTAAGCCCTTTATTTTCCATCAGTACAATTATTTTTTTTACAGTAGATGCTGTTCAGACAACAATTCTGCTTAGACGTGTTTGTTGCGTCATACGTTCTGTTGGTACTATTCCAATCACATATTGGAGATTGTACGCTGCAGGGACCACTCAACAATGATCACAAATACGTGATTGTAAGCGTCAAAGGGTTAAGAAGCGCGGTTTGGCGGGGCATTTTTTGGAAGAAGTATGACTCAACCTTCACCTCTCCCTAGCGCGTTGGGAATAGCACAAAATTTGGCAGAAAAAGGGGCTAAAAAAATTATTAATTAAAAAAAGAAATATGCAGGATATTACCGTTGAAACTGTAAAATGTTCTATCCGCTCCATGGTAAAATTTGTAGATTTGCATGAAATTAACTGAACACACTAAAATCAACACTGAACACACTAAAATGTGATGCCTGCAAGGTGAGATGCCCATAAGGCGATGTCCAACATGCTAGAGGCGGCACTGCTTGAGTGTATGTGAGAATGCTGTGTCAAGGTCACCTTAGCCTGTAATGGTGTTTACGGCAGACAAAACCAGACCTCGCTGACGATAGCCAACACAATGGCCATCAGCTAGCCTCACTGTTTGTTAGTGTCACTCTAGATACCTCTTTCTATCTGTATGCATTTTCTCTAAAAAGTAAGTAGTAAGTAGTTGAAAAGTTGCCAATTAGCTCAAATGCTAAAGTCCGTGATGATATTCGAACTCCCGTGATGAGATTCAAACTCGCAGCCTTTTGGTTTCTAGACATTCGCATTATATGCCCACCCACCCTTTTTTCTTTAAGTAAACATCTGTCTTATGTAACCATACCAAATGTAACATATACTAAATGGTTTGTCTCTGACTTATGTACAGCATAATACAACATGCTCTGAGACCAGTTTGCTCTCTCTCTCTCTCCGTCTCTACCACTCTACCTCACTCTCCATTCCTGACTCGGCCTGACACTCTGTCTGTCTCTGTTGGATTATTGACAGAGAGATAATGGGATAAGGGCCACATATTGCACATTCTCAATACAATTATTTCCAATAAATATAATGTTATTTTGGGCAGAGAACAGGGGTATTACTGTAACGGGAAAATCTGAGGAAATCTGATACTGTCCTCAGCTACACAACAGAAAGAGACTAGGTGCAGGCTTGTTTTTGAACAGATGGGGCTTAAAGGCTGCCTACCTGAACATCAAATGAAAACTGAAAGTATCTACAGTATGTGTACTATTTACACATGGTTTAGTTTTAAAACAATTGTTGCTGAGTACATACAATATTATTAGTTCAATCGTCTACAAACACTGAAAACCTCTTTGGTAAAATCCTCTACCTAGACAAAATACCCCTGCTCTAATTGCATGTGCTAGGAGAGTGTTAAAAAGGTCATTTTTAGTGAGGTTTTTTTAGGTGATGGAAATTACTATGGAAAACCTGAATTCCTGCTGGAGTTGGAGAAAAAGCTTTAAGTCATGATTTAAGTGCTGCAGCCATTAATGCATGAACCACCTATTTGACACCAGAGCCAAGTTTAATCCCCTTTTACTTAAAAGTGGTGATTTTAATAACTACACTTTAAAACATATTCCTGATATAGATGATGAACTTGGAGGGCTTTACATTTTTTATAAGGGAGGTTTAGAGGGGATTTTTTAAATTCATAATGAGCACCAATGGATAAAAGAGAAGCCTTCAGAGATCCATTTGGAATAATGGTACAAAACGTGTTGAAATTACCTGCCATAAAGTTGTCATGCATTCTCATCTAAGAATCCAGTATGGTGAAAAATACGAGCATTCCCCACAAAGAACAGCTCAAACTTTTCCATTAGATAAAACTAGAAATGAAATTATGATTCAGAAATAATAACATCCGAGTGAAGTAAAACGAGCCATTGAATGTCCCCAAGGATGTTCTTTAGCTCTTTCCTGAATGCATCATGTCACAGAATGATGCCTATACATTATTCCCACTTCAAAAAGCTTTGCCAAGAAATAACACAATGGAAAGTGATTTTGAATCTGATCATATTCTCAAATGGGAAGTGAGAACCTTTGCATTACAGTCAGGGATCACTTGCACCCATTAATTTAGAGGGGGCACGAAGTACATGAGGATGGATGGGGGGAAGGCTAGGCTGGAAGGGGACAGTAAATTCAGAGAATTTAACATTTTTCAAACACCTGAAACAGCTTTTTCCTGCAATCCAGAGCCATAATCATTATGCCTAATTACAATATGTAATTTTACTGCATAGGTTATCTAAGCATACCTCTTTACCTGTTCAATTGTCATTTTCATTAATGATGTACATTGATTCTTTAAGGAATTTTTGCCATAGGAGTTTAGTACAACTGCCACACTGGTATACACTCGATGGCCAGTTTATTAGGTACACTACCCCGTTCACGAAAATCATTCGCTCCTCCAGACAGTGAGTCACATGGCGATGGCTTGCTGCAGTGCATTCGGAAAGTATTCAGACCCCTTGACTTTTTCCCCAGTTTGTTATGTTACAGCCTTATTCTAAAGTGGATTACAACATTTTTCTTCTTCAACAATCTACACACAATACCCCATAATGACAAAGAAAAACAGGTTTTTTGAAATGTAGGCAAAAAAAGATACTGAAATATCATATTTACATAATTATTTAAGCCCTTTACTCAGTACTTTCTTGAAGCACCTTTGGCAGCGATTACAGCCTCAAGTCTTCTTGGGTATAACGCTACAAATACACCTGTATTTGGGGGGCATCTCCCATTCTTCTATGCAGATCTTCTCAAGCTCTGTCAGGTTAGATGGGGAGCGTCGCTGCACAGCTACTTTCAGGTCTCTCCATAGATGTTCGATCGGGTTCAAATCCGGGCTCTGGCTGGGCCACTCAAGGACATTCAGAGACTTGTCCCGAAGCCACTCCTGCGTTTTCTTGGCTGTGTGCTAGGGTCGTTGTCCTGTTGGAAGGTGAACCTTCAAACTCAGTCTGAGGTCCTGAGCACTCTGGACTAGGTTTTCATCAAGGATCTCTCTGTACTTTGCTCCGTTCATCTTTCCCTCGATCCTGACTAGTCTCCCAGTCACTGCCGCTGAAAAACATCCCCACAGCATGATGCTGTACCCACTTTGCTTCACCTTAGGGATGGTTCCAGGTTTCCTCCAGACTTGATACTTGGCATTCAAGCCAAAGAGTTCAATCTTGGTTTCATTAGACCAGATAATCTAGTTTCTCATGGTCTGAGAGGCTTTAGGTGTCTTTTGGCAAACTCCAAGCGGGCTGTTATGTGCCTTTTACTGAGGAGTGGCTTCCGTCTGGCCACTCTACCATAAAGGCCTGAGATGGTTGCCCTTCTGGGAGGTTCTCCAATCTCCACAGAGGAACTCTGGAGATCTGTCAGAGTGACCATCGGGTTCTTGGTCACCTCCCTGACCAAGACCCTTCTCCCACCGATTGCTCAGTTTGGCCAGGCGGCCAGCTCTAGGAAGTCTTGGTGCTTTCAAACTTCTTTAATTTAATAATGATGGAGGGCACTGTGTTCTTGGAACCCTTCAATGCTGTAGAAATGTTTTGGTACCCTTCCCCAGATCTGTGCCTCAACCAAATGTTGTTTTGGAGCTCAACAGACAATTCCTTCAACCTCATAACCTGGTTTTTGCTCTGACATGCACTGTCAACTGTGGGACCTTATATAGACAGGTGTGTTCCTTTCCAAATCATGTCCAATCAATTGAATTAACGACAGGTGGACTCCAATCAAGTTGTAGAAACATCTCAAGGATGATCAATGGAAACAGGATGCACCTGAGCTCAAATCCGAGTCTCATTGCAAAAGGTCTGAATACTTATGTAAATAAGGTATTTTTGTTTATTTTTTATTTATTTATTTGCAAACATGTCAAAAAACCTGTTTTCACTTTGTCATTATGGGGTATTGTGTGTAGATTTATGATTTTTATTTATTTATGTCACGGTTGTCGTCTGGAATGGAGGACCAAAATGCAGCAGGAATGTGGATGCTCATCTTGATTTATTTATAAAATAAAGTGAACACCAAAATAATAAACACGGAAAAACGCACGAACAACAAAACTGTCTTGTAAGGCTCACACACACAAAACAAGAAACAATCTCCCACAAACACTAAACTAAACAATTACCCATATATAGGACTCTCAATCAGAGGCAACGAGAAAGCACCTGCCTCCAATTGAGAGTCCAACCCCCCCCATTAACCTAAACATAGAAATACAACTAACTAGACTAAACATAGAAATACATTAACAAGGAACAGTGCCCAAAAACCCCGGAATACATAAATCAAATACCCCTTCTAGAAAAACACCACCCCGAACCACATAAAACAAATACCCTCTGCCACGTCCTGACCAAACTACAATAACAAATAACCCTTATACTGGTCAGGATGTGACAGTACCCCCCCCCCCCCCCAAAGGTGCAGACCCCGGATGCACCTCATAAATAAACAAAACCCAAAACAACAACAACAAAAAATCCCCCTAATCTAAAGGGAGGGAAGGGAGGGTGGCTGCCATCACCGACGGCACTTGTGCTACACCCCCCCTCCCCAACCCACCTATACAGGTGGTGGTTCAGGCTCCGGCCTACTGTCCTCCAGAATGCAGACAGATTTAATCAGTTTCGGGCCGTAGGCAGACTCCCCTCGTTCCGGATCGTAGGCAGACCTCTTCCATTCCACACTGTCGGCAGACTCATTTGAAACACAGTTACTTATATTTAGTTCTGGAACATTAATAGACTTACTCAGTTCCGGGTTGCTGCTAGACTCCTTTGGTTCGGGTCATAGGCAGACTCACCCGGTTCTGGGTCACAGGCAGACCCCTTCGGTTCCGGGTCACAGGCAGACCCCTTCAGTTCCGGGTCACAGGCAGACCCCCTCGGTTCCGGGTCACAGGCAGACCCCTCGGTTCCGGGTCACAGGCAGACCCCCTCGGTTCCGGGTCACAGTCAGACCCCCTCGGTTCCGGGCAGGCGGGCCACTCTGGCAGCTCCGGGCAGACGGCCACTCTGGCTGATCCGGGCAGACGGGCCGCTCTGGCTGATCCGGGCAGACGGGCCGCTCTGTCTGATCCGGGCAGACGGGCCGCTCTGGCTGATCCGGGCAGATGGGCCGCTCTGGCATCTCCGGGCAGATGGGCCGCTCTGGCGGCTCCTGACTGGCGGGCGGCTCTGGCGTCTCCTGACTGGCGGGCGGCTCTGGCGACTCCTGACTGGCGGGCGGCTCTGGCGACTCCTGACTGGCGGGCGGCTCTGGCGACTCCTGACTGGCGGGCGGCTCTGGCGACTCCTGACTGGCGGGCGGCCCTGGCGACTCCTGACTGGCGGGCGGCTCTGGCGACTCTTGACTGGCGGGCGGCTCTGGAGACTCCTGACTGGCGGGCGGCTCTGGCGACTCCTGACTGGCGAGCGGCTGACGCACTAGATGCCTGATGCGTGGTGCTGGTACTGTAGGTATCAGCCTGGGAACACGCACCTCAGGGCTAGTGCGGGGCGCGGGAACAGGACGAGTCGGACTGGGCTGACGCACTGGAAGCCTGGTGCGTGGTGCTGGTACTGGACGTGCCAGACTGGGAACACGCACCTCAGGGCTAGTGCGGGGAGCGGGAACAGGACGAGTTGGACTGGGTTGACGCACTGGCAGCCTGATGCGTGGTGCTGGTAATGGAGGTATCAGCCTGGGAACACGCACCTCCGGGCTAGTGCGGGGAGCGGGAACAGGACGAGTCAGACTGGGCTGACGCACTGGAAGCCTGGTGAGTGGTGCTGGTACTGGACGTGCCAGACTGGGGTTTCGCACTTCCGGGTCCGCACGAGAGACAGGAACTGGAAACACGGGCCATGGAGGCGCACAGGCGGTCTTGATCTCACCTCCTGCACAACCCGTCCTGGCTGGATGGAACTAGTAGCCCTGTACGAGCGGGGTGCTAGTACAGGGCGAACTGGGCTGTGCAGGGGCCTGATGGTTGCCGTGCGTAGAGCGGGCGTAGGGTAGCCTGGTCCTAGGAGGCGCAACGGTGACCAGACGCGCTGCGCAGGCATCCTCCTACCAGGCTGGATGCCCACTCTAGCACGGCATCTGCGAGGGGCTGGAATAACTCGCACTGGACTGTGTGTGCGTATGGGTGAGATTGTGCGCACTTCAGCAAAATACGGCGCCCTCCACTCCATACGGTCCTCCATATAAACACGGGGAGCTGACTTAGGGCTCACCCTTGGTCCAGCCAAACTACCCGTGTGCCCACCCCAAAAAATTATAAGGGGTGCCTCTCGTGTGTCAACGCCAGTCATGTTCCTCGGTAGCGTTCCCGGTCCTTACCAGCCTTTCCTCCCTCTCTCTTTCCACCTGTCCCCATGGAAGGCGATCCTTTCCCGCCTGGATCTCCTCCCAAGTGTAGGAGCATTTTCCCCCCCTGGATCTCCTCCCAAGTGTAGGAGCATTTTCCCCCCAAGATCTCCTCCCAGGTCCATTTCTCACCATAGTCCAACTCAAATTCCCTTTTCTCCTCAAAGTCCACCTGTTGCTCCTTCCTCCGCTGCTTGGTCCGTTTGTGGTGCGAGATTCTGTCACGGTTGTCGTCTGGAATGGACCAAAACGCAGCAGGAATGTGTATGCTCATCTTGATTTATTTATAAAATAAAGTGAACACCAAAATAATAAACACGGAAAAACAACAAAACAGTCTTGTAAGGCTCACACACGCAAAACAAGAAACAATCTCCCACAAACACTAAACCAAACAATTACCCATATATAGGACTCTCAATCAGAGGCAACGAGAAAGCACCTGCCTCCAATTGAGAGTCCAACCCCCCATTAACCTAAACATAGAAATACAACTAACTAGACTAAACATAGAAATACATTAACAAGGAACAGTGCCCAAAAACCCCGGAATACATAAATCAAATATCCCTTCTACAAAAACACCACCCCGAACCACATAAAACAAATACCCTCTGCCACGTCCTGACCAAACTACAATAACAAATAACCCTTATACTGGTCAGGACGTGACAATTTAATCCATTTTACATTAAGGATGTGAAGTAACAAAATGTGGAAAAAGTCAATGCATCTGAATACTTTCTGAATGCACTGTATATAAAGCAGGCAGACAGGAATCGAGGCATTCTGTTACTGTTCGATTGAATGATAGAATGGGCAAAACAAGTGACCAAAGTGACTTTGAGCGTGGTATGCTCGTCGGTGTGAGGCGTGCGGCGTGCCTGTTCCAGTATCTCAGAAACGGCAAGCCTCCTGGGCTTTTCACGCAAGACAGTGTCTAGAGTTTACCGAGAATGGTGTGAAAAACAAAAAACATCCAGTCAGCAGCAGTCCTGTGGGCAAAAACAACTATTTGATGAGAGGTTGAAGGAGAATGGCAAGAATCGTGCAAGCTAACAGTCAGGCCACAAACAAGCAAATAACAGCACAGTACAATAGTAGTGTGCAGAATAGAATCTTGGAATGCACAACCAATCGGTCCTTCTCACGGATGGGCTAGTGCAGCAGACGACCACACCAGGTTCCACTCATATCAGCTTAAAACAAGAAGACGTGGCTCCAGTGGGCATGTGATCACCAACACTGGACAATTGAGTAGCGGAATAACATTGCCTGATCCGACGAATCCCAGTTCCTGTTGCATCATGCTGATGGCAGAGTCAGTATTTGGCATAAGCAGCATGAGTCCATGGCCCATCCTGCCTGGTGCCAACGGTACATGCCAGCTAAGATAGTTAGACAAGCCCCTCTAACTTGATTGATAACCTGAAATGGCTTGGTAGCTAGTTGAGGTTTGGAGATTGGGAACTAATCTAGCTGGCTAGTTAAATCTAACTTCATAAAATTGCTAGGTGGCTAGTATTACAGAGAAAAAATGTGTCCAATTAGTGTACCCTCCTCCTTAAAATACCGCTGACAGAACTTTTTATAAATGATAATGATAAAATATGGGCTTAAAAATTAAAGGAATACTTCAGGATTTTAGCAATTAAGCTCGTTATCTATTTCCCCAGGGTCAGATGAACTTGTGGATACAATTTTTGTCTCTGCGTGCAATTGCTAACTAGCGTTAGCACAATAACTCAAAGTCTATGGTAGCATGGTAGTAGATTCCATAGACTTCCAGTCATTGTACTAATGCTAGTTTGCATTGGCTCGCAAAATGACCTCTAACTTTCTTCATATTTGATGCAGAAACATAAAAATGGTATCCATGAGTTCATCTGACGCTGGGGAAGTAGCTAAAGGCTTCATTGCCAAAATCCGGAAGTATTCCTTTAAGTTTAGTAATTAATTTAACATCTGAAAAACACAAAAAACTGGAGAAATCTGAGGGGGCATGATGCCTCGGAGTCTACAGTACACTTTCCACCACATCGAAAACTCTGCCACGTTGAAAACACCCAACATGGTGCATTCATGCTGGTATTTCTCATTACTGTTGAATGTACTCTCATAACAAATTTTACTTGGGGCCTGAGAATTTCTATAGACGAGCCTTGTATGCTTGTATCCATGGTGATCTCCAGAGTTGCAGTGGCCCAGGAGTAGGTGTCTTTGGGTCAAAGTGACACCATTAATCCACAAACAGAAAACAAACAACTTTTTGCAGTATTACGTTGTAACAATTTTTGCCATCTAAACAAGTTAGGGATAAAAGCCGACATTCTGTACATTACCTTGGAAATAATGGACTACGCAGTGGGACAAGGCGGAGCCGAGTCTCTTTGCGGAGTTCATTTTTGTTCTTTATGTTCTGTTGCCATGCTCGCTGGCAACGTTCTTATCCCTTGCTTGCTAGCTAGCCAGCTAGCAATGGCTAACAGAGACAACCTCTGCAGCCAGAATACCATCAAAATAACTGTTTTCTATTGACATTTATTTGGAAGCCTCTACAGAATCAAATAAAAAATTTTCAGAAGTAACACTGCAAAACATGTGGCAAATTAATTAACCTTTTGTCCTGAATACAAAGTGTTATGTTTGGTACAAATTCAAAACAACCCATTACTGAGTACCACTCTCCATATTTTCAAGCATAGCGGTGGCTGCATCATGTTAGGGGTATGCTTGTAATTGTTAAGGACTGGGGAGTTTTTCAGGATAAAAACTAAACTGAATGGAGCTAAGCACAGGCAAAATCCCCCCCCCCAAAACCTGGTTCAGTCTGCTTTCCACCAGACACTGGGGGATGAATTCACCATTCATCAGGACATTAACCTAAAACACATGACCAAATCTACACTGCTTACCTAGAAGATAGTTAATGTTCCTGAGTTGCCGAGTTACAGTTTTGACTTAAATCTGAAAATGATCAACAACCAATTTGACAGAGCTTCAAGAATTTTGAAAATAATGATTATCAAATTTTGCACAATCCAGTTGTGGAAAGCTCTAAGAGGACTTACCGAGAAAGACTCACAGCAGTAAATACTGCCAAAGGTCAATCTAACATCTACTGACTCAGGGGGTTGAACACTCATGTAATACATATGCACTGTTCAAAAGTTTGTGGTCACTTAGACATTTCTTTGTTTTTGAAAGAAAATCCAATTTTTTGTCCATTAAATTAACATAAAATTGATCAGAAATACAGTGTAGACATTGTTAATGTTGTAAATGACTATTGTAGCTGAAAACGGCATATTTTTTATGGAATATCTACATAGGCGTACAGAGGACCATTATCAGCAACCATCACTCCTGTGTTCCAATGGCACGTTTTGTTAGCTAATCCAGGTTTAATATTTTAAAAGGCTAATTGATCACTCGAAAAAATCCTTTTGCAATTATGTTAGCACAGCTGAAAGCTGTTGTTCTGATTAAAGAAGCAATAAAACTGGCCTTCTTTAGATTAGTTGAGTATCTGGAGCATCAGCATTTGTGGGTTCGATTACAGGCTCAAAATGGCCAGAAACAAAAGACTTTCTTCTGAATCTCATCAGTCTATTCTTGCTCTGAGAAATGAAGGCTATTCCATGCGAAAAATGGCCATGAAACTGAAGATCTGGTACAACGCTGTGTCGTCCAAGTTAGGGAGGGTTTGGCCGGCAGGGATATCCTTGTCTCATCGTGCACAGTGTATGCGGGCACAGTGTATGCTGACCAGGTTGCTAGGTGTACGGTGTTTCCTCTGACACATTGGTGCGGCTGGCTTCCGGGTTGGATGCGCGCTGTGTTAAGAAGCAGTGCGGCTTGGTTGGGTTGTGTTTCGGAGGACGCATGGCTCTTGACCTTTGCCTCTCTCGAGTCCGTGCAGGAGTTGTAGCGATGAGACAAGACAGTAACTACTAACAATTGGATACCATGAAAATTGGGGAGAAAAAGGGGGTAAAAAAAACTGTCTACACTGTATTTCTGATCAATTTGTTGTTATTTCAATGGACAAAACATTTGCTTTTATTTCAAAAACAAGGACATTTCTAAGTGACCCCAAACTTTTGAATGGTAGTGTATATTAGTGTTTTATATATTATGATTTTTTTTTTTACAAATGTTAGAATTTTCTTTGACTGTGACATTATAGAGTATTTTGTGTAGATGGTTGACAAAAAATGACAAATCTATTTTAATCCCATTTTGTAACACAACAAAACGTGGAAAAAGTCAGTAGTGTGAATTCTTTCTGAAGGCACTCTACTATTACTGATGTGGCTTTCTCTTGAGCCAAATACTGTTAGTACAATCCAGGAATAAATGGCAGATTGTGTCAACGTAACCTGTTGGAGCGATCAAACAGAACAATGGTGCACTGAGACTGTTGTCTAAGAGGTTATTCAAGAGGGCAAAATCCCCCCAGGATTCCCAGGCGTGGGAGTTGCATTAGTCTGGCACATCCGCCAGGGATGAGTAATTACCCAGACATAGCAGAGGAAAATGATTAATATTCCCATTGGAGAATAGACCGGATCCACACAGTATCCCCATCATCTCAGGAAAAAAGGCGGGACGGGAGCAGCCCATTCCGGTCAACACAGACAGGGAAACACACATGCAACACATATGCCACACACTCCAGCAACTAATAATAAGTTAACATTCTAAATCTAGGAGATATAACAAATTCATTAGCATTCACTTTAGTCTCTGGCGGATTGCATTGGTTAATAATAGCTTTGGACAATGTAATTTTTCTCAATGCAATTTTCTGTCAATAGACAGAGAGCAGCTCTCCACAGGGGGATGTACTGTAGACTAATCAAAATTAGTCAGGCCGCATTGGTGGTCCCTGGGTAAATAATATATTCATTTACAGTATTAGGTATGACAATTTAGGATTATTATTTGAGCTCCCGAATGGGAGATAGGGAAGCGGTTTCTACAGACATTCCAACACATATAGGCGAACATGTCTTAATCCAAATCTCTATATATTAACCCCAGCTTCACATTCTGCTAAAAATAATAAAAAAACGGCAGCCTATGTGAAACAAAGAGTGATGGTTGACAATCTGAACAAGTGTAATTCATGGCTATAAAACTCCTAAATATTACAGTGATAATTCAATGTTTCCCAGAAAGGCATGAAAACATGATGCCAATTATGATTTCAAAATGCACTAAGTGGGTGATAATCACCCCGGTTAGGGCCCTTGCAGTAAACATTTCGAGAGCCCTCCAAATGTATAACAGTAATCAGTGGTTAGTAAAACAGGTAATTTCTTTTACAATTTTTAATTAGTTCTGCTGTGCAAAACACAACCTACAAGACCTAATTGTGTGCACATAACTCTGACTACAATAATGACAATGGCCGATTTGCTTAAAATTTCTCATGGACTAAATAGTCAATTGTAATCAGTAGTTTATTCCTAAGGGTAACAGGCTTGATTTGCCTCAAAACTAGCCGCCTTATGTTTTCATTTGCAGGCCAAGTCAAATAAAACATTGAGGAAGGTTAAGATCCACTGCTACAAAGGGGCTGGAGTCCAAATCAAACATCTGTTAACTGGGTCTACCACAGCGCCATGGCTAGGCCTGGATCTACCAGAGCTAGTTAAAGAAACAGCTCCCTCTGGACAGGCAGGGGATTTGAGACCAGCTGTGCAGTAGTTAGCACTGGCCATGGAGAGTGGCGTATAGCACCACCATCATTCAGATGGAGATTCAACATGCTATAGCACCCACCCTGTCATACGATTCATTAATACCTTCCAAATTCCTGTTATACGCATCAGATATGTATCCACATTTCATCCACGTTTCCTATGTGAGAGGAGAAAGAGTATGTACTATCAGAGCCTGTTACTAAGATACGAGGCTTAGCAAAACAGCACTGTCACCAGTGCGAGCACCAGAAAAGGACAGTAATTCATTCAAACTGTTAAGTGCAAAAGGACAGCGCTATAGTATATTATGGTTGCCTGGGATGCCTTTTACCTGCATGCCAGGAGGTTAATTCTCTGCCATGCGGAGGGAAGACTAATGCTAAATAAGACGCCATTACAGCCAGGGAGCAGGAGGGAGATATGTCAAAAGAGTTGTTTAACATAAGAAGCATGTCGATCGGTTTCAATACTGCACATGGTTGGAATCAATAGTGGTTGTGAATGGTCCAGGAAAAGCAGTTGAAGAATGGTTCATTTTTGAATCTCAATTAGTTAAAAACAAATGTGATTCAATAAAGAAAAATAAAGATTATTATACTCCCTCCTATGTGTTGTGTAACTAATTAAAATAAATAACTATAATGTAATAAATAATAGTGATAATAACAATGATAATAATAATAATAAATACCAATAATGACTAAACAGCATGATCATTACACAGGTGCACCTTGTGCTGGGAACAATAAAAGGACACTCTAAAATGTGCAGTTTTGTCACATAACACAATGCCACAGATGTCTCAAGTTTTGAGGTAGAGTGCAATTGGCATGCTGACTGCAGGAATGTCCACCAGAGCTGTTGCCAGAGATTTTAATGTTAATTTCTCTCTATGTCATTTTAGAGATTTTGGCAGTACGTCCAACCGGCCTCACAACCGCAGACCACGTGTAACCACGACCAGCCCAGGACCTCCACATCCGCTTCTTCACCTGTGGAAACGTCTGACGCCAGCCACCCGGACAGCTGATGAAACTGTGGGTTTGAACAACCAAAGAATTTCTACACAAACTTTCCAAAACGGTCTCAGGGAAGCTCATGTTCGTGCTCAACGTCCTCACCAGGGTCTTGGCCTGACTGCAGTTCGGCATCATAACCGACTTCAGTGGGCAAATGCTCACCTTCGATGGTCACGGGAAAGCTGGAGAAGTATGCTCTTCACAGATGAATCCCGGTTTCAACTGTACTGGACAGATGGCAAGCATCATGTTGGCGAGCAGTTTGCTAATGTCAACGTTGTGAACAGAGTGCCCCATTGTGGCGGTGGGGTTATGGTTTGGGCAGGCATAAGCTACAAACAACGAACACAGTTGCATTTTATTGATTGGCAATTTGAGTGCACAGAGATCCTGAGGCCCATTGTCGTGCCATTCATCCGCCGCCATCACCTCATGTTTCAGCATGATAATGCACGGCCCCATGTCGCAAGGATCGGTACACAATTCCTGGAAGCTAAAAATGGCCCTGTTCTTCCATAGCCTACATACTCACCCGACATGTCACCCATTGAGAATGTTTGGGATGCTCAGGATTGCGGTCTACGACAGCGTGTTCCAGTTCCGCCAATATCCAGCAACTTTACACAGCCATTCAAGAGGAGTGGGACAACATTCCACAGGCCTCAATCAACAGAGAGATAACCTGGCCACACATTTTAATTCATGGGCAATAAAGATAAAACAACAGGAAAAAACCTAGGTCTTATTTTAGATTCTGAACAAAATTTCAAATCACACATTAGGAATGTGACCAAAATAACTTTTAATCACCTGAGGAACACTGACAAGGTGCAGCCATTTCTCTGTCAGGCTGATACAGAGATACTCATACATGCTTTTGTTACAAGCAGGCTTGATTACTGTAATGCTCTCCTGTCAGGTCTACCCAAAAAAGCCATTGGTCAAATGCAAAACATACAGAATGCTGCAGCACGGGTACTGACCAAGACCATACGGAGAGCTCATATTACACTGGTTTTAAGGTCGCTGCAATGGCTGCCTGTGAGTTTTAGAATTATTGGTTTTTAATCAATCCACAATTGTGGAACCCAGTACATGTCAGATGTGCTTTAAGTTATGTACCCAGTAGGTCCCTCAGGTTGTCATGCACTGGCCTTTTAACTATCCCAAAGCCTAGGACCAAAAGGTACGAAGAGGAAGTCTTTAGTTATTATGTCCCCCAGCCTCTGGAATAGCCTGCCAGAGAACCTGAGGGACTGAAACTGTGGACATATTTATTAGAGATCTTAAAACACATGTTTTTGTAATTATTTTGTTTTTTATCTTATGTTTCATGTGTAGTAAATATTTCTGCTTTTTTTGTATCGTTTTGTATGTTTTTTCCTGTGAAGCACATTGTGTTGCATTCCATGTCTGAAATGTGCTGTATAAATAAAGCTAGGTTTGATTTGATTTGAACAGCCTGATCAACTCTATGCGTAGGAGATGAGTCACGCTTCATGAGGAAAATAATGGTCACACTAGATAGTGACTGGTTTTCTGATCCACACCACTACCTTTTTTTAAAGGTCTGTCATGTGAAATCCATAGATTAGGGCCTAAGGAATTTATTTAAACTGACCTTCTCAGTCAAATCTTTGGAATTCTTGCATTTTGCATTTATATTTTTTTCAGTGTAAATACTTTGGTAGGTGATTATATTTGTCCTATTTCACACATACTTTTTATATAAAACATTTATTGTTTATAATTGTAACACAATAAAATAACAACAACAAGGCTATATGCAAGGGGTACCGGTACCGAGTCAAGGGACCTAAAATAGAGCTTTTCTGAGTTAAGAGAAAATTCATAGTGCGATTTCAATAGTTAAAGCTTACAGAGGAACTGATGGAGAAGCATGACATAACTAGCTGGGACATCACAGGGTCCCGAGAAAGAAGGCTGCCCACTGTGATGACCACTAGTTTGGGCAAAGCTAAACATGTGAAGAATGACGATGACCTCAGACACGTGGGTTGACATCCTGGACAGACACCAGTTCCAGGAGGATTAATCTGGAATATGGAGAGCAGCAGTGGCCTCTCTGCCAGGCAGTGATGTAGTGCTATTTTTTTAGGTGAGGGAGTGTGCAAAAAAATGTCATAATTTCCTCAATCAAAGTGTGTAGCCAATTGAACCTATGATTACAGAATACGTCCACACGTACTGTCTCAATAAAAAAATCCCTCAAACACCAAGATAGACATAGGCTACCTAATTTCAAAATAGGCCATCATCACTGTCAATCATGAACGATCATTTTTTCATGTTTTACCGGTGAAATGTCCAAACTGCATCTCCATGCCAATCATTTGATTGATCTCAATGAGTTACATGGGAAGATACATTTAGATCTTCATGAATTACTGTTTCGTGAGTGAATTAGAGCAGATGGTGTTAACAAACTATTAGCCTTTCTTGTATTTTGTTTCAATCAAAGAATATATCCTGCCCAGTGGTACGCTCTGTTGAGTTTTATCGCATGAGGGAAAAAAAAGTGGGACTATTTAGCTTCAGTTAACTATCCTAAAATCTCATTAGAAATGAGGAGTTATATTTTGTGAAATAAGAACCTTATAGGCCTACTATGCTATGGTATTATATTCGGTTCTGTTATGTAAAATGCTAATGAATCATTGTGATCTTGCAAGACATTGATTCAGCTTTGATCTTACTTTACTAAACAAGCACCTTTGTGAAAAGTGACAATCTTCTATTTGTAATAATAATGTCACACCCTGATCTGTTTCACCTGTCTTTGATTGTCTCCACCCCCCTCCAGGTGCCGCCCATTTTCCCCATTATGCCCTGTGTATTTATACCTGTGTTCTCTGTTTGTCTGTTGCCAGTTCATCTTGTTTGTCAAGTCAACCAGCGTTTTTGTCTCAGCTTCTGCTTTTCCCAGTCTCTCTTTTTCTCACCCCCCCTGGTTTTGACCCTTGCCTGACCTGATTCTGAGCCCGCCTGCTTGACCACTCTGCCTGCCCCTGAATCTGAGCCTGCCTGCCGACCTGTACCTTTGCCCCACCTCTGGATTATTGACCTCTGCCTACCCTGACCCTGAGCCTGCCTGCCGTCCGGTACCGTTGCCCCACCTCCGGTTTACTGACCCCTGCCTGCCTTGACGTGTCTATTGCCTGCCCCTGTTGGATTATTAAACCACTGCTGATTCAATGTTGTCTGTGTCTTAGCTTCATGACTGATAGTACGAGCTGGCCTTGACTGACCCAGCAGACCCAGGTCAGCTGCGCAACGCCATCTCCTCCCAAGGAGCCTCCATTGCTAGGCACAAGGAATTGCTTCGTGGTCTTATGGAGGGGATCCAAACGTTGGCTGAGAACCATGACCGGGTGTTGGACATGCTGCTGGAGCAATTTTGCGGGTTGTCTGGGGGACAGCCTGCCACGGTGGTAACCCCACTGCCCCTCAGTAACTCGGCGGTTAGCAGCGCCGCCCCACCGGCCATTCCACCTTCCCGGGAGCCCTGTTTACCTCCCCCGGAATGCTTTAATGGAGAGCCGAGCACCTGTCGGTCGTTTTTAGCTTAGTGTGCCTTCATTTTTCAGCTTCAGCCCACCTCCATCCCCTCGGATCGCTCCAAGATAGCCTACCTCATCACGCTAATGTCTGGGAGGGCTCTCACCTGGGCTACCACAGTATGGGAACAACAGCAGGCCATGTGCGTGAGAGTTGAGAGATGAGGAAAGCTTTTGATGCCCCGCTCTCCGAGAGAGAATCTGCACGGAAGCTAATCCAGCTCCGGCAGGAGGCCCGTATAATGGCCGACTATGCAGTGGATTTCCGCAAGTTGGCAGCGGAGAGTGGAACCAGGAAGCACTGTTCGACATGTTCCTGCACGGCGTCTCGGAGGAGGTTAAGGACGAGCTTGCTGCTTGGGAGTTACCCACGGATCTGGACTCCCTCATCGCTTTGACCATCCGCATCGATGGGCGATTGCGGGAATGATGGATGGGAATGAATTTCAATTTCGCTCACACGTCCAGGGATTTCACCTCTTCTCCGAGTCATCCCGGAAGTCCCCGACGGTCCCGTTGTCAAGAGCACCCGAAGTTTACCGACCTTCCTCGAGAGTCACCGAAGACGGCCGAAGCATTGTTTCCCGAGCCTATTCAATTAGGTCGAGCTGGGCTGTCGCCAGTGGAACGGCAACACAGGATCAACACAAGGAGCTGTCTGTATTGAGGGACTTTTGGTCATTTTGTGTCCTCTTGCCCGGTAAAAGACCAGGATCACTAGTAGGAGCGAGTACTCTGGTGGGCCATATGGAGAACTTTTCTGCTTCCCTTTTCAGCCTCCAGAATGGCTGGAGTCCATTCTGCCATGCCCATTGTCTGAAGTTGGCGCATCCTGCCCCAGGACATCTTCTTGGGGGCTCGGAAGTTGCTCCGGATTTATCCCTCTTCCTCTCCCGCTGGCGCAGGGATCTTTTTTGTGGAGAAAAATGACAAGACCCTGCACCCGTGCATTGACTACCGGGGACTCAATGACATTACTGTGAAGAACTGTTTTCCGCTACCACTAATTTCCTCGGGCCTTCGAGCCTTCCAGGGGTCCACTGTTTTCTCCAAGCTGGATCTACATAACGCCTACCACCTGGTGCAGATACGAGAGGGGGACAAGTGGAAGACCACCTTCAACATGGCCAGCGGCCACTACGAATATCAGGTAATGCCCTTTGGCCTCAACAATGCCCCTGCCGTGTTCCAGGCTCTGTTGAATGATGTTCTCCGCAACATGTTGAAATGGTTCATCTTCGTCTACATTGATGACATCTTTGCCCCACCTCTGGATTATTGACCTCTGCTTACCCTGACCCTGAGTCTGCCTGCCATCCAGTACCATTGCCCCACCTCTGGTTACTGACCCCTGCCTGCCTTGACTTGTCTATTGCCTGCCCGTATTGGATTATTAAACTATTGTTAATTCGACGTTGTCTGCATCTGGGTCTTACCTTCATACCTGATAAATAAGTGATGAGGATGACTATCAAAGGCTACAGATCATGATGAGATGTCATTTTAATTGGAGCGCCCTTTGTGGTGCTGAAAGGACAGCAATGATTGAAGAAGGTGAACCAACTTGTGGTGCTGAAGAATAAATGAAGAATAGCTCTGCCATTCGGCCAGTTCAGGAACAAACAACAATAATTTACAGTACACCTATAGCCTATAGCTATTTGTAGGCTATAGCCTAGCTTAATATCATTGCATTGTTTGCAAGAAAAGCTTTATTGCGAGTAGGCATTTCATTGTGTATTGTGTATCAGAAATAAATTCTCATTTGATAAGCTTGAACTCATGGTTACAATATACCCTATTACAGAATAAAAGAAAACTGAAAGGTGAACGATCAATCCATAGAATTTATTTGTATAGATTAAACATGATGTCAAATCAATTGACCAAGTAGTGAACATAGGACATTTGGAGGAAATTTGTTAAAAACAGCCATAAAATCAAGCTTTTTGTGTGGTGTATTTATGCATCTCAATAAACTAGAACCTAAATGCATTATTTTCTCCAACTTGGCTAAATAAACATGTTTTGAGCACCACATCTTTAGTGACAAAAAAATGGTGGGGGGGCTTACCTGTTTTGCACGTTATTTTGCCATTAATACGTGTCACATATCAGTTTGCAAAAAATGTTTAAAAAAAATCATTGAGTTAATAAAGTCGCATACAAACATGGTCCCTTTTTTACTTTCCTGAGTAAGGCAGCTCTAAAATGCGTTTCAGCCTAGCTCAGTGCGGAAAATACGGAGCGTAGGTGTTGGTAATTTTCTCTAGTTGCGCCATGATATAACTCTGTGTCCTGTCACTCATGGGGACAGTACATCACCACCAAGTCTAAGGGTAGACCTCGAAAATTCAAGCCCCTTGGGTGCTGCCATAGAGTTACATTAGAAGTGCCCATCCAAGAAGGCTCAAGGTCATTGGCCACAGATAAAATTATGTCAAATGACGTTATATTTACAGTAGCTTTGATTGGACTGATACTTTCAAAATCTTAGCTAGCAGTCATCATCATGAATCAAGTCGACAATCTACTGACAAATCCTTTTTAATCCTTGTCATATGAAGAGAAATAATGAAAACAAATTATAAATAAAACATATCTGTGCTCTTTGGCCATTAGACAAACATAACACAACAATTTGGAAATCGCTAATTCAACAATGAGTGGTTTGGAAGGAATCAGTGACAGTGGCTAACTGCAATCATTGCTAGCAATCACAAGCCTGCTACTCAGTGGAGAGGCTTTGTGGTCCCAAATCTGGGATTAAGTGTTTATTTTCCAAGTTTAACCTCTTATGGCTAGGGGGCAGTATTTGCACGGCTGGATAAAAAACGTACCCGATTTAATCTGATTATCAGTCCTGCCCAGAAACTAGAATATGCATATAATTATTAGCTTTGGATAGAAAACACCTTTCTAATACAGTTTGAATGGTGTCTGTGAGTATAACAGAACTCATTTGGCAGGCCAAAACCTGAGAAGATTCCAATCAGGAAGCGCTCTCTCTGACCATTTCATGGCCTTCTTGATCATCTCTAACCAAAACAGGGGATCTCTGGCATTACGTGACATTTTCTAACGCTCCCATAGGCTCTCAGAAGGCGCCAGAAAGCTGAATGGTGGCTTTGCAGGCCCTGGCTGAAAAACATTAGAGCATTTTGTAAGTGGTCAATCTGAGAACAATGAGACTGGGGGCGCGCGTGCCCGAGCTGACACCATGTTTACTTTCTCTCTCTTTGAACGAAAACAACCACTCCCGGTCGGAATATTATCGCTTTTTTACGAGAAAAATGGCATAAAAATTGATTTTAAACAGCGGTTGACATGCTTCGAAGTACGGTAATGGAATATTTAGAAATTGTTTGTCACGAAGCGAGTCGGGCGCGTCACCCTTATTTACCCTTCGGATAGTGTCTTGAACGCACGAACAAAACGTCGCTATTTGGATGTAACTATGGATTATTTGGGACCAAACCAACATTTGTTATTGAAGTAGAAGTCCTGGGAGTGCATTCTGACGAAGAACACCAAAGGTAATCAAACTTTTCTAATAGTAAATCGGAGTTTGGTGAGTACCACACTTTGTGGGTGTCAAAATAGCTAGCCTGTGATGGCTGGGCTATCTACCCAGAATATTGCAAAATGTGCTTTCATCGAAAAGCTATTTTAAAATCGGACATAGCGAGTGCCATATAGGAGTTCTGTATCTATAATTCTTAAAATAATTGTTATGTTTTTTGTGAACGTTTATCGTGAGTAATTTAGTAAATTCACCGGAAGTGTTCGGTGGGAATGCTAGTCACATGCTAGTCACATGCTAATGTAAAAAGCTGGTTTTTGATATAAATATGAACTTGATTGAACAAAACATGCATGTATTGTATAACATAATGTCCTAAGATTGTCATCTGATGAAGATCATCAAAGGTTAGTGCTGCATTTAGCTGTGGTTTAGGTTTATGTGACATTATATGCTAGACCTATCTGTTGCCTTTAATACTGTGAACCATCAGATCCTCCTCTCCACCCTCTCCGAGTTGGGCATCTCCGGCGCGGCTCACTCTTGGATTGCGTCCTACCTGACAGATCGCTCCTACCAGGTGGCGTGGCGAGAATCCGTCTCCGCACCATGTGCTCTCACCACTGGTGTCCCCCAGGGCTCAGTTCTAGGCCCTCTCCTATTCTCGCTATACACCAAGTCACTTGGCTCTGTTATATCCTCACATGGTCTCGCCTATCATTGCTACGCAGACAACACACAATTAATCTTCTCCTTTCCCCCTTCTGATAACCAGGTGGCAAGTGCAGGTCCTAATCCAGGCACTTGTCATCTCCCGTCTGGATTACTGCAACTCGTTGCTGGCGGGGCTCCCTGCCTGTACCTTTAAACCCTTACAACTCATCCAGAACGCCGCAGCCCGTCTGGTGTTCAACCTTCCCAAGTTCTCGCACGTCACCCCGCTCCTCCGCACACTCCACTGGCTTCCAGTTGAAGCTCGCATCTGCTACAAGACCATGGTGCCTGCCTACGGAGCTGTGAGGGGAACGGCACCTCCGTACCTTCAGGCTCTGATCAGTCCCTACACCCAAAGAAAGGCACTGCGTTCATCCACCTCTGGCCTGCTCGCCTCCCTACCTCTGTGGAAGCACAGTTCCCGCTCAGCCCAGTCAAAACTGTTCGCTGCTCTGGCACCCCAATGGTGGAACAAGCTCCCTCACGACGCCAGGACAGCGGAATCAATCACCACCTTCCGGAGACACCTGAAACCCCACCTCTTTAAGGAATACCTGGGATAGGATAAAGTAATCCTTCTACCCACCCCCCCTACCTCCCCCACCCCAAAAAAGATATAGATGTACTATTGTAAAGTGGTTGTTCCACTGGATATCATAAGGTGAATGCACCAATTTGGAAGTCGCTCTGGATAAGAGCGTCTGCTAAATGACGTAAATGTAAATGTAAATGATCTGATAAGATGTTCATTATTTCATTAGGTTGGGCTGTCAGACTGAGCACTTCATCCATTATCTGTATTTTGTGACAGTCAAATCTTTTCAAATTTTGTCACTGCACTTGTCTGTTGCTGTATCTCTCTCTCTCTCTCTTTCTCTCTCTCTCTCTCTGAATATGTAAGTGATAGACATGTTGTCACACCCTGATCTGTTTCACCTGCCTTGTGCTTGTCTCCACCCCCTCCAGGTGTACCAGTGTTTTCTTTTTGTCTGTTGCCAGTTTGTCTTGTCTCGTCAAGCCTACCAGCGGTTTTCCCGTACTCCTGTTTTTCTCTCTAGTCCCTGTTTTCTAGTTTTCCCGGTTTTGACAATTCTGCCTGCCCTGAGCCTGCCTGCCGTTCTGTAACTTTCAGACTCTGCTCTGGATTACTGACCTCTGCCTGCCCTTGACCTGTCATTTGCCTGCTCCCTGTTTTTGTAATACACTTTTGTTACTTTGAACTGTCTGCATCTGGGTCTTATCCTGAGGTCTGATAGTATGAACTGGCCCTGACTGACCCAGCAGACTCGGACCAGCTCCGCAATGCCATTTCCTCCCAAGGAGCCACCTTTGGGAGACACAAGGAGCTACTTCGAAGTCTTATGGACGGATTCCAGACCTTGGCACAATGCCATGACTGTGCCTTGAATACATTGCTTGGAGCAATTCCGCGGATTATCTGTAAGGCCGCCGAAAGTTACTCCTGCTTCGCCAAAACCCCCGCGGTGTTGGGGACTATGCGTTAATTTCCGCACGTTGGCTGCCAAGATTGCTTGGAACCTGGAATCCCTGTTCAACATATTCCATCATGTATTATTGGAGGAGGTAAAGGACAAGCTCAGGAGCTGCCTACGGATCTCGATTCGCTCATCTCCTTGGCCATCAGGATCAATGGGCAGCTACAGGAACGTAAAAGGGAGAGGAGGTCTGATTCCGGTCCTAATCGGGAGAGGATTCCGGTCCCAATCGCTCGCCCAAGGATCCCACCTTGCCTCTGAGGAACTCCGGAAGTCCCCGGCGTTTATGTCCCGAGAGTCTCTGAGGTCTTTTTCGGAGCCGATGCAACTCGGCAGAGCTATGCTGTCTCCAGCCGAATGCTTACGCAGACTTAACACCCAGAGTTGTCTGTATTGCGGAACTGCCGGTCATTATGTGTCTACCTGTCCTTTAAAGAGGCCAGGCTCATCGGTAGGTATGATTACTCTGGTGGCCATACGGAGAGTTTTTCTTCTCCCCTTACTCGCACCCCTCTCCATGTCATCCTGCTGTGGGGCGACCAGTCTAAATCTCTCCGGGTTCTCATTGACTCTGGGGCCGATGAGAGATTCATGGACGCCACCCTGGTGTCTGAGCTGGGCAGCCCCACTCAGTCCCCCTCCAGTCCCCTGGACATTAGAGCGCTGGATGGGCGCTCTATAGGCAGGGTTACCCATAATACTACTGATATCCACCTGCGAGTGTCCGGAAACCACAGTCTATACAGTTTATGCTCATCAAGTCTCGTCAGGTTCCCATGGTATTGGGGTTTTCTTGGCTCCAGTGCGACAGTCCTCTTATCAACTGGACTGCTGGTACTATTGTGGGCTGGATCCCGTTCTGCCATGCCCATTGCCTGAAGTCGGCGCAGCCTGCCCACAGGATGTCTTCCTGTGGGCTCGGAAGAAGCCTTGGACCTCTCCTCCGTTCCCGCGGAGTACCAGGATCTCCGAGAGGTTGTCAGCAAGGCCCAGGCCACGTCACTTTCTCCGCATCAACCCTTTGACCGCGGGATCGACCTTCTCCCAGGCGCTACACCACCCCGAGTACAGCTGCATTCACTGTTGGGTCTGGAGACCAAGGCTATGGAAACGTACATCGAGGACTCCCTGGCTGCAGGGGGTATTCATCCTTCTGCCTCACCCACCAGCGCAGGGTTCTTCTTTGTGGAGAAGAAGGACAAAACTCTGCGCTCGACTACTGGGGCCTCAATGACATCACGGTTAAGAACAGCTACACGTTACCACTCATCGCCTCGGCTCCAGGGGGCCACTATCTTCTCTAAGTTAGACCTGCGGAACGCCTACCACCTGGTATGGATACAGGAAGGTGACGAGTTGAAGACAGCCTTCAACACTGCTAGCAGACACTATGAATACCTGGTGATGCCATTCGTTTTGACCAATGCTCCTGCTGTGTTCCAGGCCCTGGTTAATGATGTTCATATTCATCTACCTCGACAACATCCTCGTCTTTTCCCGCTCGGCTCAAGAACACATTCTCCACGTCCGACAAGTCCTCCAGCATCTCCTGGAGAACCAGCTGTTTGTCAAAGCCGAAAAATTTGAGTTCCATTACTCCTCTATCTCCTTCCATGGATACATCATTGCTGCTGGGAATGTCCAGATGTATCCCGGAACACCCTTCTCTGCTCAGCCACTGGGCTCTCGCCCTTCAAGTGCTCCATTGGTTATCAGCCCCCACTCTTCCCGGAGCAAGAGGAAGAGGTCAACATACCCTCTGCCCAGATGTTCGTCCGCCGCTGTTGGCGTACCTGGAAGAGAGCTCGCTCCGCTTTTCTCAAGACCACCTCCAGGTATCGTCGACAGGCGGACCGCCTCCAAACCCTGGCTCCCCTCTACCGTCTTGGGCAGAGGGTATGGCTGGCTACTCAGGATCTGCATCTCCGGGTAGAGTCCCACAAACTTTCCCCCCGTTTTATCGGCTCTTTCCAAATTTCCAAGATCCTTAGCCCCTCTGCTGTTCATCTTCTGTTGCCCCGCACCCTCCGTATAAATCCCACGTTTCATGTATCAAGGATTAAACCTTTGTCTCACAGCCCTTAGTCTCCTCTTTTCTCTTTAGTCCCTGTTTTCTAGTTCTCAGTATTTACCATTCTGCTTGCCCTGATCCTGAGCCTGCCTGCCGTTCTGTACCTTTCGGACTCTGCTCTGGATTACAGACATCTGCCTGCCCTTGACCTGTCGTTTGCCTGCCCCCAGTTTTTGTAATAAACTTTTGTTACTTCAAACTGTCTGCATTTGGGTCTTATCCTGAGGTCTGATATGTTGTGTATTTCATTATGTTTGTTTAATGTTGGACTTTTGTCAACGGTCTTGTTGTAAGTGGTTGTGTAGTTGTGCACTTAATGGGCTTGTTTGTGAAGGAAAATGTGTGGTGTTTTCTGGTCACATTTATCCTGTGTTATCTGTTAAATGATGCAACGTGATTCCACTAATTTTCACTTAAATATGTAGGAGTATTTTTGCAGTATTTTTGCAGAAAAATGTTGGCCCAGCCACTTTTACTTATAACCAGCCACACAGCAATTTCTGCCTACGCCGCTACAGAGACGATGACCAGAAAGACATTGAGCAGAGCAAACAACCTCTTGGCTGAACCTGTCTAGACCAGTGTCCTCTACATACAGTCATCAACAAGAGAACAAGACAACAGCAGCAACACAAATGTTGCTGTTTGCTTTATCTGTAACCAACCTGCTTACATCCCCTGAAAAAAGACAGAGGGAGGAAAATCAATGCTCCAGGCCAATTATATTGTCAAAGAGATGCAATAAATGCACTTACCTTCAACCTCGCTGGCTTCTCATGATCCCAGGGTCTGGTAATTAGAGAAAGAAGGGATAGAAGGAGGGATTAAAGGAGGAGAAGATGACAAGATCATGAGTTTCATTACAAAAGGACATGACAGCATAGGTTGAATTATATGAGTTCCTTTGTTACCACACTAACTCAAAGATGCCTGTAATCAAACACATTGGCCATCGGTTGGGATACTGCAGATCTGAATATAACGTTAGATGTATGTGAGCAGAAAGACAGAGGTTGTCGGTCTGTTATAATACTGCTTCTTCTCAATAAGGGACATAGGACTTGGGTTCATGAATGTATGCTTTACTGTCAATGTATTATTTGTTCTGGTATTGATTGAAACACCTCTAAATAAAGATGTTTCAAAGTAAATTGAAATGTTATCATAATGACAACTATAAACAAAAAACGAACATGCATAGCTATTTAAAAAAAAAAAATAATTCTCGTGGTGCAATGTTTGAGTGTTATGCTGAATGATTGACATGAACAATTAAAATAGGATTTGGTTCAGCAGTTGGGCAAATAAAATATTTACTCTCACCTACTATAATGTTTTTATAGTTGACATTGTATCATGATGAATTTATTGTTTTGAGGTTCTATATGACAGTTCAAAGTTTAAAGCCCTTGGATTAAAGCTAAGCATGTTGGAAAGGAAATGAGGAATGAAAAGATAATCTTGGAATAACACTGTTTGCTTAGCCCTTTACACTTGTACATGTATACGGGTTAAAAAAATGGCAGATTTGAGCACTGATAAGTGCCTAAAATGGAACGTTGTGGCTGTACAGTAGCATGCTAAAAATTACCTCAGAGCTCAGGCTTCACAGCGCTGTATGTCTTTTGACTGACAGACAAAGCATGAAGTTGTCCCCATCCCTCCCACTAATTGGTAATTGGGCAACTTTTGCACATTTTTTGTTGTCTGAGTGAGGGAAATGCTGTAAATTAAGAGGACTCTATGTATTTTGAAAGATTAGACATTGAGGATTATAATAAATACCACTTTGATGTCATACAAGCAAGCCAAACACCCGTGAGTCCAAATGTGCACTTCATATTTCCATATCATAAAACTCATGGAAGTACAAGTGACGTGCTCAATATGGAAGTGGTCCGATGAAGCGGATGCTAAGCTACAGACTGGAATATGTTCCTGCATTCATCCGATGGCATTGAGAAGTTTATCTCATCAGTCACCGGCTTCATTAATAAGTACATTGACGACGTCGTCCCCACAGTGACAGTACGTACATATCCCAACCAGAAGCAATGAATTACAGGCAATATCCGTACTGAAATAAAACCTAGAGCTGCCGTTGTTGAGGAGCTGGACACTAATCTGGACGCTTATAAGAAATCCCGCTACACCCTCTGACGAACCATCAAATAAGCAAAGCGTCAACACAGGACACAAGATCGAATTGTACTACACTGGCTCTGACGCTCATCAAATGTGGCAGGGCTTACAAACTATCATGGATTACAAAGGGAACCCCAGCAGAGAGCTGTGATATGAACCTACCAGATGAGATAAATGCCTTCTATGCTCACTTTGAAGGAAGCAACACTGAACCTTGCGTGAGAGCACCAGCTGTTCCGGACGACTGTGCGATCACGCTCTCTGTAGCCCATGTGAGTAACACCTAACTGGTTAACATTCACAAGGCCACAGGGCCAGATGGTTTACCAGGATGCGTACTCAGAGAATACACTGACCTGCTGGCAAGTGTCTTCACTGACATTTTCAACCTCTCCCTGACTCAGTCTGTAATATCTGCGTGTTTCAAGCAGACCACCATAATCCCTGTGCTCAAGACCGCCCCGTAGCACTCACATCTGTAGCCATGAACTGCAAATGAAAGGCTGGTCATGGCTCACATTAACACCATCAGCCCAGAAACCCTAGACCCACTCCAATTCGCATATCACCCAATCAGATCCACAGATGGTGAAATCTCTATTGTCCTGACCATGCTGTTCATTGACTACAGATCAGAGTTCAACACCATAGTGCCCTCCAAGCTCATCACTAAGCTCATCACTGAACAACTCCCTCTGCAACACATCTGCCACGCTGACCCTCAACACGAGGGCCACTCTAGGGTACGTGCTTAGTCCCCTCCTGTACTCCCTGTTCACCCACGACTGCGTGGCCGCGTACGACTCCAACACCATCATCAAGTTTGCTGATGACACGACGTTGGCGGGCCTGATCACCAATGACAATGAGACAGCCTACAGGGAGGAGATCAGAGACCTGACAGTGTGGTGCCATCCCTATCAAGCTGCACCATTGAGAGCAAATTGACTGGCTGCATGACCGCTTGGTATGGCAGCTGCTCGGCATCAGACAGCAAGATGCTACAGAGGCTAGTGCTTGCAACCCAGTATATCACTGGGGCCGAACTCCCTGCCATCTAAGACCTCTATTTTATTTTAGTTTTATTTAACCTTTATTTAACTAGGCAAGTCAGTTAAGAAGAAATTCTTATTTACAATGACTGCCTACCCCATCCAAACCCTCCCCTAATCCAGACTGCTGAGACAATTGTGCGCCGCCCTATGGGACTTCCGATCACGGCCCGTTGTGATACAGCCCGGGATTGAACCAGGGTCTGTAGTGATGCCTCTAGCACTGAGATGCAGTGCCTTAGACTGCTGTGCCAGTTGGTGTCAGAGGAAGGCCCTAAGTCATAGACTGTTTTCTCTGCTACCGGACAGCAAACAGTACCAGAGCGCTAAGTCTGGGACCAAAAGGCTCCTCAACAGCTTCTACCCCCAAGCCATAAGACTGCTAAAGAGTTAGTGTGTAGTTAACCAATAGCTAGCCGGACTATCTGCATTGACCCTTTTTCATTAACTCTTTTTGAATCTATGCACACACACTGGACTCTACCAACACACTCAAACATAATTACACTGACACTCAAATACATATACACACACACATTACACGTACACACAGGCACGCAATCACCACACACTTCCACATTCATCACATATGCTGCTGCTATTGTCTATTATCTATCCTATTGCCTAGTTACTTTACCCCAACCTACAGTATATGTACATATCTACCTAAATTTCTCATACCCATGCACATCGAATGGTTAATGGTACACCATGTATATAGCAAACAACAATACCATTGATCATTGTGTATTTATTCCTTGTGATACAATGCTTTTTCTATTATTATTATTATTTAAATTTTTTATTGGATTCTGCATTGTTGTTAAATATTTCAATGTTAGTCTACACCTGTTGTTTACGAATCATGTGACAATAACAATTTGATTTGATTTGACATGTTAATGACCAAGCATTGGGTAATAAGAGGCGATGACAGACAAGAACAATAGCCCATGTCTACCTGGAATAATGATCAGAGGGGATGGAAAGAAATGACAATGATAGAAAGGAAAATACATGTCAAATAAAGCCAATGATGCACAAAATAAATTGTAAACTAGTTTGGTGATGTGACCTTTCCCTGGATGCCTGGATCCTATTCTTCTTCCTGTCTCTCAAACTCGGAGTACATTTTTTATGTAAGGGACGACGCATGCTTCTTTTTCCGTTTAAAGGACTAATCATATTGAGGGAGTGTTGATTGAACACAAGCCCAAATACCCTCAGTCTCTCCTCTACTTAAAGAGGACACAGTTGAGCTAAAGCGAATATCCATTTATCACGACACCTATGTAGACGCCGGCGGGCAGGGAGAGATGAGAGCTGGCAATACAGCTGACGGACTGGCAAAGGCCTGCTATTACCCAAGCACAGGCCCCTGTCTCCCCAATGAGCTTCCCCCTGCCTTGCTTTGCCTTCCCAAGCTGATTGTCGCATAGGTGACAATGAGGCGCAGGGCGACTGATAGTGACGGTAATTAAAAGGGTTGATTAAATTGACGGAAGGAGGGCACCCAGGGAGAAAACAACATTTAGTAGAGAGAGGGAGTGATAGAGAGGCAGAGTGGTAAAGCAGGAATCATGTCAGATCACTCCCCGAGTTAACGGGAGAGCCAGATAAAGACTTTTTCCTCAAGTCACTTCAATTGGGGCAAAATCTCTAGAGGGCTGCCATCACAGAAGACCTAGAAAACTGTAATTCTGTGGGAATGATGGTTGCCCATTCCATTCAATGCCCACAAGGTAGTAACAATGTAAATCTGAAAATTTGACGGTGATGCTTTCCAAGTGTATCTATTGCATTTGACAACTCAACAACTTGAATTTAAATCAATTGCAAAGCCAATATTATCCCTAATTAAAAGTGATGCGTTTGTTTTTGGCTTCAGTTTTCAGAAGCTGGACAGATCTTAGAGTTAAGTTAATTTGACATTGTGTCTTTTATGTCCAAATACAAACTGACACTACCGTTACAATTTTTTTCAGTTCTATTTCAATATTTATTTATTCATTACACTCATACAGAACATCTAATGTGATAACTCAAAATGAAAATATATTGTTGATTCTTCTGCTTGTAGTAAATAAATTAGATCAAGGGAAGTGCCAGTCGCTGTATGCTTGTATTATTATACCAATGACAGTAAGTGCTTTGTGAGAGTCCTTTTGGCACACACAGCACTATGGTGCATTTCCATACTAATCTCTCTGTACATATGCCCCGGCATACACAATGTTAGCACGACAGCATTTAACCCTTTTTTTTACAAGAAGGAGAAGAAACAGCAGGATAACTTTTAGACTAGAACCAACAAAACTCAACCCAAACCAGCATAAGTCACACTGGACAGTGGGTTACCTTGATCCAACTTCCAGTCACATGAATGATATGATGTCAAACTTAAGACAGTGGGTTACCTTGATCCAACTTCCAGTCACATGAATGATATTATGTCAAACTTAAGAACTTCTGTCAAAGATTATTTCAGGCCCGGTAGCGCCGCTGGGCCACTTCTGTGAAAGATTCAGGAGGCTACTGGCATTACATACTTGGCTAACACACTACTGTAGCTCTGCTGGCATAACATTTATTGGTAACTTTTACACCTTTCGGAAAGATGCTCTACAGGAATGATGGAGTCCATCCAAATCATCTTGGCTCCTGGACCCTGTCCGCACATTTCAAGGCTGCGGTGAGACAATGACTTATCAGTGAACCAAGCCCTGCTCAGATGATCACTACCATTGAGTCACTGAGTTGTCATAGTGCTGCTGGAAATGTACATTGTCCCAGGGTCATTGGCAGTTATAATGTAAGCAACCTCATTTATGTCCCTCTAACATGCCTGAATGCCTCTGAAGATTCTACAGCTATTGTATGCAATAATAATAACAAACCTGAGTTATACTGTTAGCACTGAGGCAGTTTGTCCTAGTAGGAAGTCCATCGTGTGCTGCTCACCCTCCACTATCACCACTAACACAAATATCACTATCATGTCTACTTCTGATAATCCTTCCAGTAAAGCAATAAAAACAATCAGGAATCCCAAATGTAGCCTAAGAAACAAGGTTCATGAAATCGATAACTTGCTAGTAAGAGATAACGTTCATATATATATATATATATATATATATATATGAAACTCACTTAGATAATACCTTTGATGATACAAAGGTAGCAATAGATGGTTTCAACATATTCAGAAGAAACTGGAATGCCAATGGTGGAGGTGTTGCTGTGTATGTTCAAAGTCATATTCCTGTAAAGCTTGGAGAGGATCTCATGTCAATGCTGTTGAAGTAATATGGCTACAGGTACACATGCCTCACCTTAAGCCCATTCTTGTGGGAAGCTGCTATAGACCACCAAGTGTTAACAGTCAGTATCTGGATAATATGTGTGAAATGCATGGATAATGTATGTGATATCAAGAGAGAGGTATATTTTCTGGGTGTCCTAAATATTGACTGCCTTTCATCAAGCTGCCCACTCAAGAAAAAAACGTCAAACTGTAACCAGTGCCTGCAACCTGGTTCAGGATGTCAGTCAACCTACCAGGGTATTTACAACATCACAGGAATTAAATCATCCACATGTACTGATCACATCTTAACTAATGCAGCAGAAATCTCTAAAGCAGTATCCAAATCAGTTGGATGTAGTGATCATAATATAGTAGCCATATCTAAGAAAACCAAAGTTCCTAAGGCTGGGCCTAATAAAGTGTATCGGAGGTCGTACAATACGTTCTGTAGTGATTCCTATGTTGAAGATGTAAAATGTGCTGGTCTGTGGTGTGTAATGAGGAGCAACCAGACACAGAACTTGAAACATTTATGAAATTGCTTATTCCAGTTATTAATAAGCATGCTCCCATGAAGAAAATGACTGCAAAGACTGTTAAATCCTTGTGGATTGATGTGGAATTGAACATGTGTTTGGTTGAGAGGGATGAGTCAAAATGAATGGCAAATAAATCTCGCTGCACAGCCGATTGGCAAGCATACTGGAAATTGAGAAATCATGTGACTGAACTAAAAATAAAAACTGTACTCTGAAAGAAAGATGAATTATGTAAAGAATGATAGTAAAAAGCTTTGGAGCCCCGTAAATGACATATTGGGCAAAAAGGCAAACTCGACTTCATCGTTCATTGAATCAGATGGCTCATTTATCACAAAACCCACTGATTTTTCCAACTACATTGATTATTTGTGTCATTGGCAAGGTTAGCCAACTTAGACATGACAGGCTAAAAACAAACTCAGAACCTTTCAAATTGTGTCATTTTGAATTCTGTAAAGTGAGTGTGGAATAGGTGAAAAAAATATTGTTGTCTATCAACAATGACAAGCCACCGGGGTCTGAAAACTTGAATGTAAAATTAGTGAGGATAATAGCAGATGATATTGCCACTCCTATTTGCCATCTCTTCAGTCTAAGCCTACAGGAAAGCGTGTGCCCTCAGGCAAAGAATAGCAAAGCAGCCGTCACTGTCTCAAACAACTGACCAACATCCTATTACTAACCTTTAGTAAACTTTTAGAAAAAATTGTGTTTGAACAGATACAATGCTATTTCACAGTAAACAAATTATCAACAGATTTTCAGCACGCGTATAGGGAAGGGCATTCAACATGTATGACACTTACACAAATTACTGATGATTGGCTGTGAGAAGTTGATATTAAACATATTGTGGAAGCTGTTTCTTTAGACTTCAGTGCAGCTTTTGACATTATCGATCATAATCTGCTGATGGAAAAACATGTGTTATGGCTTTACACCCCTACGATATTGTGGATCGAAAGTTAACTGTCTAACAGAACACAGAGGGTGTTCTTTAATGGAAGCCTCTCCAACACAATTCAGGTAGAGTCATACATTCCCCAGGGCAGCTGTCTAAGCCCCTTACATTTTTCAATCTTTACTAATGACCTGCCACTGGCTCTGAGTAAAGTCTGTGTGTCTATGTATGCTGATGACTCAACACTATACGCATATGTAACAGCATTGCCTCCATCCCTCTCCTTGCCCCTACCTGGGCTCGGACCAGGGACCCTCTGCACACATCAACAACTGATACCCTCGAAGCACCGTTACCGATCACTCCACAAAAGTCACGGCCCTGGCAGAGCAAGGTTAACAACTACTTCAAGGTCTCCGAGTGAGTGACGTCACCGATTGAAATTCTATCTCCACCCCGCTAATCTTCAACACTGGGGCCCCACAAGTGTGCGTTCTCAGCCCTCTCCTGTACTCCCTGTTCACCCATGACTGCGTGGCCATGCACACCTCCAACTCAATCATGAAGTTTGCAGACGACACTACAGTGGTAGGGTTGATTACCAACAACGATGAGACGGCCTACAGGGAGGAGGTGAGGGCCCTGTGGTCAGGAAAATAACCTCACCCTCAATGTCAACAAAACAAAGGAAATTATTGTGGACTTCAGGAAACAGTAGAGGGAGCACCGCCCACATCCACATCGACAGAAAGTAGTGGAGAAGGTGGAAAGTTAAGTTCCTCGGCATACACATCATGGACAAACTGAAATGGTCCACCCACACAGACAGCGTGGTCAAGAAGGCGCAGCAGCGCCTCTTCTACCTCAAGAGGCTGAAGAAATTTGGCTTGTCACCAAAAACACTCACAAACTTCTACAGATGCACAATTAAGAGCATCCTGTCGGGCTGTATGACCACGTGATACGGCAACTGCTCCGCCCACAACCGCAAGGCTCTCCAGAGGGTAGTGAGGTCTGCACAAGGCATCACCGGGGGGCAAACTACCTGCCCTCCAAGACACCTACACCACCCGATGTCACAGGAAGGCCAAAAAGATCATCAAGGACAACAACCACCCGAGCCACTGCCTGTTCACCCCGCTATCATCCAGAAGGCGAGGTCTGTACAAGTGCATCAAAGTGAGGACCGAGAGACTGAAAAACAGCTTCTATCTGAAGGCCATCAGACTGTTAAACAGCCATCACTAACGTTGAGTGGCTGCTGCCAACATAGTGACTCAAATCTCTAGCCACTTTAATAATACAAAAATTGGATGTAATAAATGTATCACTAGTCACCTTAAACAATGCCACTTTATATAATGTTTACATACCCTACATTACTCATCTCATATGTATACACTGTACTCCATACCATCTACTGCATCTTGCCAATGCTGTTCGGCCATCGCTCATCCATATATTTATATGTTGTCAAACGGTGGGTGTAGCTGGTGCATGGAAGTCAGGCGCAAGAGAGCAGAGATGAGTGGACAAAGCACTTTACTGAGGCAATTATTAGAACAGACGCAACCGCGTCACAAAAACAAATGCCCAAAGAACAAGTGAGGCAGCACAAAGTACAACAACCAAGTACAAAGTACCGGCTGCCACAAAGCACAGGTTCAAAACAAAACCCAGCGCAAACCAGCCGGAAGCGTGCCAACCTTGACAATAAACAATACCCCACACAGACATGGAGGGAACAGAGGGCTAAATACACATAGTAATTATGAGGAGATGTAAACCAGGTGTGCAGGAAAACAAGACTGTAACGGCTGTCGTATAGAGGGGACCAAGGCGCAGCGTGTTGAGTGCTCATAGTTACTGTTTATTAAACTCAGAACACTAAAGAAAATAACAAAGAGAAAAAGATCAGCTAACAGTTCTGTCAGGTACTGAAGACTACACAGAACACACCTAAACAGAATACAACTGCCCACAAACACACTAGAAAAAAACCCAAGTTAAATATGATCTCCAATTAGAGACAACGCGAACCAGCTGCCTCTAATTGGAGATCATCCTAAAAACCTCCAACATAGAAATAGAATACTATAACTAAACATAGAAATAGAAAACATAGAAAACCACCCAAAACACCCCCTGTCACGCCCTGACCTACTCTACTATAGAGAATGACATCTTACAAGGGTCAGGACGTGACAGTACCCCTCCCCCAAAAGGTGCAGACTCCGAATGCAACTAAAAAACAACAAAAGAAACCACAAAACAAAAAGGGAGGGTAGGGAGGGTGACAATTGTCTATGGCGGCTCTTGTGCAGTACCCAGAACCTTACCATCCAGCTGATCCTCCAGCAGCGGAGGTGGTTCCGGTTCGGGGCGTAACCCCCGCAGATCCCTCTGCTTCTGTACCACCGGACCGTGGATCGCCATCGGATGAACCGGACTGTAGATCATCACCGGAGGCTCTGGGCTGCAGGCCACCGCTGGAGGTTCTGGGCTGCAGGCTGTCGCTGAAGACTCTGGACTGGGGAACTTCTCAGGAGGTTCCAGACTGTGGGCCGTCTCAGGAGGTTCCGGACCGTGGGCCGTCACTGCAGGCTCCGCGCCATGGATAGTCACTACAGGTTCCGTGCCATGGATCATCACTGGAGGCTTCATGCCATGGATTATCCCTACAGGCTCCGGGCCATGGATCATCCCTACAGGCTTCAGACCATAGAGGCTTCTTTCATGGAGCTGGAATAGGTCTCACCGGACTAGGGAACATCGCTGGGAGTTCTGGACTAGGGAACGTCACTGGAGGTTTCCTTCGTGGAGCTGGAATAGGTCTCACCGGACTAGGGAACGTCGCTGGGAGTTCTGGACTAGGGAACATCGCTGGAGGCTCCAGACTGGAGAGCGTCGCTGGAGGCCAGGTGCGCAGAGCAGGCACAGGGTATACTGGGCCTTGGAGGCGCACTGGAGATCTGGAGCTTATGGCTGGCACAACCCGTCCTGGCTGGATAACCACCGTAGCCCGACAAGCGCGAGGCATTGTGACAGGTCACACAGGTTTGTGTTGGCGAACTGGGGGTACCGTGCGTAGAGCTGGCGCAGGATAACCTGGGCCGAGAAGACGCACCGTAGACCAGGAACGCTGAACAGGCATACTCCTTCCTGGCTGAATGCCAACTCTAGCACGGCACCTGTGAGGAGCTTGCACCGAGCGCACTGTAGCTGCGCACTGGCGTCACAGTGCGTATCTCAGCATAACATGGTGCTTGCTCGATCACTCGCCCCCCACAGTAAGCACGGGGAGTTGGCTCAGGTCTCCAACCTAACTCTGCCAATCTCCCCGTGTGCCCCTCCCCCAAAACATTTTGGGGCTGTCTCTCGCACTTGCCTAGTGGTTTGTACAGCGCCTCATAATAACGCCGCTCCGCTTTAGCTGCCTCAATCTCCTCCCTCGGACGGCGATACTCCCCAGCCTGCCTCCAGGGTCCTTTTCCGTCCAGAATTTCTTCCCAGGTCCATTCATCTGCACGCTGCTTGGTCCTTTTGTGGTGGGCAGTTCTGTAACCGCTATCGTATAGACGGGACCAAGGCGCAGCGTGTTGAGTGCTCATAATTACTGTTTATTAAACTCAGAACACTAAAGAAAATAACAAAGAGAAAACGATCAGCTAACAGTTCTGTCAGGTACAGAAGACTACACAGAACACGACTACACAGAACACAACTGCCCACGAACACACTAGAAAAAAACCCAACTTAAATATGATCTCCAATTACAGACAACGCGAACCACCTGCCTCTAATTGGAGATCATCCCAAAAACCTCCAACATAGAAATAGAATACTAGAACTAAACATAGAATTAGAAAACATAGAAAACCACCCAAAACACCCCCTGTCACGCCCTGACCTACTCTACTATAGAGAATGACATGTCAGGACGTGACAAAGACAAAACAAATGGATAATGAAAGGTGGAGCGACGATGGCTAGAAGACCGGTGACGTCTACTGCCGAACGACGCCCGAACAAGGAGAGGGACCGACTTCGGCAGAAGTCGTGACAGATGTACATATTCTGTATTGTAATGTATTGTAATGTTTAAAAAATTGTATAACTGCCGTAATTCTGCTGGACCCCAGGAAGAGTAGTTGCTGCTTTGGTAGGAACTAATGGGGGTCCATAATAAATACAAATACAGTCATTACTGCTCATCCTTCTGAAGGGTGTCAATAATTTCAGACCCCACAGTATATCAGTGCATTCGTTACAACTTAACCATTACAACATTTCTATTCAATCAAATAAGCCTCATGAAGCAAATTAGCAATAGAACATTTTGTTGGCCAAATTTGACGCTCTCTCATTGACCATACAAAAATGTCTAACTGGTCTAATTTTCAAGGACAGATTTTGGGCAGAGTAAACCCTCTCCCTTTGCCTCTTCCTCTCTGCTTCTATAGATGAAGGTTGTTTGAAAACTTGTTCCTCTACATTTTAGAGTCTACAAGCTGTGAATGGGAATCCACACATTCCAAGTAGTAGAGCACAAGACTGAGGACAGTCAAATGTGTTGTGTCCTTTACTTCAAAGCTACTGTAGAGCTATCCATACCCCACCAGAAAGAAAAGCTGTAAATCCAAAGTGTAGCCATAATAATTCTGTATGATCTACTTGCATTATAATCCAATTAATCGAATAACTGTGTTCTCGCTCTTCTCCTTGTGACCAAATATCAGTAATGAGTACATGTTAAGAAATGCAATTAGATATGCTCCATTGCATTTATAGCCTCCAGTTACCCGTTCCTGACCTGATATGAAGAAATGTGGCATTTACAGGGGCCAACATTTCCTATCATTGCTTACAATGCCATGCATTCTCACCAGCTGCTAAAGATAATGCACAAATATGATAATACATCAACTCCCCGCCATAAGTTAAAACATAAAACAGACGGGCTAAGTTAGGAAGTTGCGTTGGACTGAGACACCAACACATAGAACATAGTTGAGGTTGGAGAGGCAGAGTGAGATCCATGCCAAGAGCAATGCAACCTTAATATATACAGTTGAACGCGGAAGTTTTCATACAATTAGGTTGAAGTCATTAAAACTCGTTTTTCAACCACTCCGCAAATTTCTTGTTAACAAACTATAGTTTTGCCAAGTCGGTTAGGACATCTACTTTGTGCACGACACAAGTCATTTTTACAAAAATTGTTTACAGACAGATTATTTCACTTATAATTCACTGTATCACAATTCCAGTGGGTCAGAAGTTAACATACACCAAGTTGACTATGCCTTTAAACATCTTCGAAAATTCCCGAAAATGATGTCATGGCCTGAAGGTACCACGTTCATCTGTACAAACAATAGTACGCAAGTATAAACACCATGGGACCACGCAGCTGCCATACCACTCAGGAAGGAGACGCCTTCTGTCTCCTAGAGATGAACGTACTTTGGTGTGAAAAGCGCAAATCAATCCCAGAACAACAGCAAAGGACTTGTGAAGATGCTGGAGGAAACAGGTACAAAAGTATCTATATCCACAGTAAAACGAGTCCTATATCGATATAACCTGAAAGGCCGCTCAGCAAGGAAGAAGCCACTGCTCCAAAATCGCCATAAAAAAGCCAGACTACGGTTTGCAACTGCACATGGGGACAAAAATCGTACTTTTTGGAGATATGGTCTGATGAAACAAAAATAAAACTGTTTGGCCATATTGACCATCGTTATGTTTGGAGGAAAAAGGGGGAGGCTTGCAAGCCGAAGAACACCATCCCAAACGTGAAGCACGGGGGTGGCAGCATCATGTTGTGGGGGTGCTTTGCTGCAGGAGGGACTGGTGCACGTCACAAAATAGATGGCATCATGAAGGTGGAAAATGATGTGGATATATTGAAGCAACATCTCAAGACATCAGTCAGGAAGTTAAAACTTGGTTGCAAATGGGTCTTCCAAATGGAGAATGACACCAACCATACTTCCAAAGTTGTGGCAAAATGGCTGAAGGACAACAAAGTCAAGGTATTGGAGTGGCCATCACAAGGCCCTGACCTCAATCCTATAAAAAATGTGTGGGCAGAACTGAAAAAGCGTGTGCGAGCAAGGAGGCCTACTAACCTGACTCAGTTACACCAGCTCTGTCAGGAGGAATGGGCCAAAATTCACCCAACTTATTGTGGGAAGCTTGTGGAAGGCTACCCAAAACGTTTGACCCAAGTTAAACAATTTAAAGGCAATGCTACCAAATACGAATTGAGTGTATGTAAACTTCTGACCCACTGGGAATGTGATGAAAGAAATAAAAGCTGAAATCAATCATTCTCTTTACTATTATTCTGACATTTCACATTCTTAAAATAAAGTGGTGATCCTAACTGACCTAAGACAGGGAATTTGTATTTGGATTAAATGTCAGGAATTGTGAAAAACTGAGTTTAAATGTATTTGGCTAAGGTGTATGTAAACTTCCGACTTCAACTGTAGTTTCTAAATTGGTTGTCATAAATGTCATTGTTTCTTTCTTTAATGAATGACAGTTGGTATTTTGCCCTCACTGTCTTGTAAACCAACACTGACCAAAACTGCTATAGGCTTATGGACCTTACTTTCAAACCTGGGCTACTGGGCTTCATATTGTACATTTACAGACCACGGTAAATTTCAGTCACCTCATGTCAAAGCGGGTAGGCTTACCATGGCCTTTTCGCAACTGGATATTCTCAATTCCTTTTTCCTCTCTCCTCTGTCCTCTCTGGTCATCTTTTGAAAAAGTTCAAAGGTAATCGAGGAGTGGAAAAGTGGACAAATGTGCTTGTATGAAATAAGACTACCCTTCCCTAATCGTGCGTCATCAGGCAAATTATAATTACAGAGTGGAAATCCAAAACAAATATATAAAGTGATAAAATTGTAACCTATACGCCGGGGGTTGAGGGGGTTAAACCAAAGCCTCATACCTTTTAAAGGGTTAATAAATTGTGTAATGATAAACTGTAAGGTCTCCTCTTTAAAAGACCTCTGTATGTGTGTTAACACCTGTTTTGAGTATTGTGCCCTTCAGACACTATCAGAAGGCGGAAACCACCTATGCTCAGACTCCTCCTGTCTGGGCCCCACCTGGCTATCTGAGGTTCTGAGAATACGACTGGTTTTCTGAGAACACAAGGCTGCCGCAGGCCTGATGAAAACAGCCACCTGTCAGAAGATAATTAGACTCGTTCACCTTGTTATGACACAATACTTGTGATGAAAGGTCAAGTTTTGGTCAAACCCACTTCTGAGCTTTTAACCTCTTGGCGTTCCCCTAGGATAGGGGGCGCTACAGCGATTTTTGAAAAAAAATGTGCCCATTTTAAACGGCCTCCTACTCAAACTCAGAAGCTAGGATATGCATATAATTAATAATTGTGGATAGAAAACACCCTAAAGTTTCTAAAACTGTTTGAATGGTGTCTGTGAGTATAACAGAACTCATATGGCAGTCAAAACCCCGAGACAGATCGAAACAAGAAGTGGAATTCTGAATTGCGAACTCAACTTCATCACATTGCCTATTAATCACACCGTGAGCTATGGTTCATTGAGCACTTCCTATTGCTTCCACTAGATGTCCCCAGTCTTTACAAAGTGATTTGAGTCTCCTACTGTGAAAACTGACACAATGACACGCTGTGGAACGTGGTCACACGGAGAGGGCCATCACCATTATGACGCCGGCGCCGCTGGTTACCCTCCCCTTTCGAAACGTTTTGAAACACAATGCAATCGTCCCCTCGAATCTTATTGGAGCTCTCGTTGAAAAAGGCCCTACAGATTTATGTTATACAACGTTTGACATGTTTGAACGAACCTAAATAAGAAAAAAATGCATTTTGTTGAAAGAGTAGCCCCGCGCACGTCGGAACTTTTGGTTCAGCCTTCAGAACGTGCTAACAACAACAAGCTAACGGAACATAAAGGATGAACTTTTTCGAACGAAAATACATTTGTTGTGGACCTGGGATTCCTGGAAGTGCCTAAGGATGAAGATAATCAAAGGTAAGGGATTATTGACAATAGTATACAAGACTAGATTTGATATGCGATCCAAGATGGCTAGCCTATTGCTATTGCTAGCCTATTGTTCTGAGTATCGCATCCCCTTTTATCGCAGTGTGATTACCCAGTAAAATTATTTTTAAATCTGGCATTACAGGTGCTTTCAAGAGATATTCATCTATAAATCTTAGAATGACAATATTACATTTTAAAAATGTTTTCGAATAGTAATTTAGTAAATTGTAGCACTGTTTCACCGGATGCATTTGAGGGAAAATAGTTAGTCAACGTTACGTGCCGATGTAAAATGCTGTTTTTATATATAAATATGAACTTTATCGAACAAAAGAATGCATGCATTGTGTAACATGATGTCCTAGGTGTGTCATCTGATGAAGTTTGTAAAAGGTTAGTGCTGTATTTAGCTGTTTTTTGGTTATTTGTGATGCATGTGGTTGGTCGGAAAATGGCTATGTGGCTACTTTTATGATATACTCCTCTAACATAATCTAATGTTTTGCTTTTGCTGTAAAGCCTTTTTGAAATCGGACAACGTGGTTCGATTCAGGAGAGGTGTATCTATAAAACGATATAATTTGAAAAAAAAATTGAATTTTTTTTTTTATTAAATGTTGTTATGCTAATGGCGATAGCATACGGGACGGAGGCCGCACAGGGGTTTTAAGAGCCGCCATGTTCCCACAGGTGAATTGTGACAGAATATGCCAGCTACTGGAGTGGAATAGACCTGCTATTGTTCCTTGTAATAAATGTCCCACACCTTAATGTGATGTTATATGTTGACAATTATTTTAAAATAAGTCTGTTAATTCATAGTTATTTTGTGTTAACTTCTCTAGGACCGGCGGGACGAATTCGTCCCACCTACGTAACAGCCAGTGGAATCCTGTGGCGCGATTTTCAAATACCTTTGAAATGCTATTCCTTCAATTTCTCAAACATATGACTATTTTACAGCTATTTAAAGACAAGACTCTCGTTAATCTAACCACACTGTCCGATTTCAAAAAGGCTTTACAACGAAAGCAAAACATTAGATTATGTCAGCAGAGTACCCAGCCAGAAATAATCAGACACCCATTTTCAAGCTAGCATATAATGTCACAAAAACCCAGAAGACAGCTAAATGCAGCACTAACCTTTGATGATCTTCATCAGATGACACACCTAGGACATTATGTTATACAATACATGCATGTTTTGTTCAATCAAGTTCATATTTATATCAAAAACCAGCTTTTTACATTAGATGTGACGTTCAGAACTAGCATACCCCCCGCAAACTTCCGGCGAATTTACTAACAATTTACTAAATTACTCACGATAAACGTTCACAAAAAGCATAACAATTATTTTAAGAATTATAGATACATTACTCCTCTATGCACTCGATATGTCCGATTTTAAAATAGCTTTTCGGTGAAAGCACATTTTGCAATATTCTAAGTAGATAGCCCGGCATCACAGGGCTAGCTATTTAGACACCCACCAAGTTTAGCCTTCACCAAAGTCAGATTTACTATTAGAAAAGTTTGATTACCTTTCCTGTTCTTCGTCAGAATGCACTCCCAGGACTTCTACTTCAATAACAAATGTAGGTTTGGTCCAAAATAATCCATAGTTATGTTCCAACACAGGGGTTAATTGCTGACAAGATGGTTGTTGCTGTCAGGGGGAGGTTATATTTATTAAAATGTTGTTGCCAGGGAAAGTTACGTAAGGAGGACTGTGGAGGCTACATGAGTTACAGGATGTCTTAGACATTTTGCAGAACCTGGGGAGAGCTGTCATATACTGTACTCTGTACCAACTTCTGCCTACAATTGTATTACTAAAGGATCATTTTGACACTTAAACAAAGAGTCTGTGTTTCTTTTCTACTACCAATATATATATACGTTTTATAATGATATAGACCTGATCTTCTGTTGAAGAAATTGACCAACAGTGTCAGGAAGCAGGTGCAGAAGGTGAGTTTAATACGTAACGGATTCAAAAGACTAGGTGTGTCTAATAATGGGGCGCAGGTGTGTGTAAGGATGGTTGCCAGATGTGAGTAATGATGGGTTACCAGGACGGTAGTTAGTAGACCGGCGACGTCAAATGCCGGAGCGGGGTTGCGAGAGTAGACGTGACAAAAAACAAAAGTAGCTAGTTGGTTGCCCCTTTGCTGCAAAAACAGCCTCCACTCTTCAGGGAAGGTTGTCCATTGCTTTGGGGACTTGCTTCCATTCAGCCACAAGAGCATTAGTGAGGTCGGGAACTGATGTTGAGCGATAAGACCTGGCTCATGGTCGCCATTCCAAATCATCCCAAAGGTGTTTGATGGGGTTGAGGTAAGGGCTCTGTGCAGCCCAGTAAAGTTTTTCCACACCGATCTCGACTAACCATTTCTGTATGGACCATGCTTTGTGCATAAGGGCATTGTCATGCTGAAACGGGAAAGGGCCTTCCCCAAACTGTTGCCACAAAGTTGGAAGCACAGAATCGTGTAGAATATAATTTGTTGTGTCTGGACTATCATTAAAGGTGAAGATTTATTTTATCAAATCAACTCTTTACGTGTAATTATTAGTATGCGATTAAACTAATTATGTCAACTTTAATTAACTAGGAAGTCGGGGCACCACGGGACGGTGTTTATATAGTCTCTATTTCCCGAATCGACTCTTCAGATATTTTCATATCATATCGATTAGTCTTCTATTAATGTATCATTATTAAATCATCTGTTTTCATTTCTAAATTTTGCAAACCCTTGGATATCTGCACGAACCCTAGCCTAAATGATGAATCAGTGATATATAAACTGGCTTAATTATTTATTATCACTTCTCTGGATGGTTCTGACTTAGAATAACTACAAATACCTAGGTGTCTGGTTAGACTGTAAACTCTCCTTCCAGACTCATATTAAACATCTCCAATCCAAAATTAAATCTAGAACTGGCTTCCTATTTCGCAACAAAGCATCCTGCACTCATGCTGCCAAACATACCCTCGTAAAACTGACCATCCTACCAATCCTTGACTTCGGCGATGTCATTTACAAAATAGCCTCCAACACTCTTCTCAACAAATTGGATGCAGTCTATCACAGTGCCATCCATTTTGTCACCAAAGCCCCATATACTACCCACCACTGCGACCTGTATGCTCTCGTTGGCTGGCCCTCGCTTCATACTCGTCACCAAACCCACTGGCTCCAGGTCATCTACAAGTCTCTAGGTAAAGCCCCGCTGTTACCATAGCAGCACCCACCCGTAGCACGCGCTCCAGCAGGTATATCTCACTGGTCACCCCCAAAGCCAATTCTTCCTTTGGCCGCCTCTCCTTCCAATTCTCTGCTGCCAATGACTGGAACGAACTGCAAAATCCCTCACTAGCTTTAAGCACCACCTGTCTGAGCAGCTCACAGATCACTGCACCTGTATATAGCTCATCTGTAAATAGCCCATCCAATCTACCTCATCCCCATACGGTATTTATTTATCTTGCTCCTTTGCACCCCAGTATCTCAACTTGCACATTCATCTTCTGCACATCCTACCATTCCAGTGTTTAATTGCTATATTGTAATTAATTTGCCTTTTTATTGCCTTACCTCTCTTATCCTACCTCATTTGCACATGCTGTATATAGATTGTTCTACTGTATTATTGATTATATGTTTGTTTATTCCATGTGTAACTCTGTGTTGTTGTATGTGTCGAACTGCTTTGCTTTATCTTGGCCAGGTTGCAGTTGCAAATTAGAACTTGTTCTCAACTAGCCTACCTGGTTAAATAAAGGTGAAAAAAATAAATGAAATTTACTAACTAACTAAATAATCACAGAAATACATAACCAACAAACAGTCACAATGGCGCCAGAGGGGAGGGCTGCCGTCTTATCGGCTCTCAACCAACCATGCTAATTTGTTAGTTTTTTCGCGTTGTTCATAACTTGCTTTGTACTTAATGTTGCTGCTACCATCTCTTATGACCGAAAAGAGCTTCTGGACATCAGAACTGCAATTGCCCACCTCAAACTGGATGAAGAGTTCTTCTTCAATGAGTCGGACGGGAGGGATATACGACTACAGACACCCGACCAGGCCCAGATCCCTGTGATTCGCTGGGGAAGGACACTGAGATTTTGTGGAAAAAGATCTGGGTGCCTTGTGAGGATCAGGCGACGAGTGGCTAATCTGCCCTTGCCTTCCGTACTGCTAGCTAATGTTCAATCGCTGGAAATAAATGGGACGAGCGGAAAGCATGTATATCCTACCAACGGGACATTAAAAACAGGACAGAAAAGCAGCCTCTGGTAAGACACGGGACGGGGGCCTATGCATATATGTGAACAACAGCTGGTGCATGATATCTAAGGAAGTCTCAAGGTTTTGCTCGCCTGAGATAGAGTATTTCGTAGCAGTCTACATACCACTACAGACCGATGCTGGCACTAAAACAGCGCTCAATGAGCTGTATACCGCCGTAAGCAAACAGGAAAACGCTCATCTAGAGGAGGCGCTCCTAGTGGCCGGGAAATTTAAATCAGTTTTACCTCATTTCTATTAGCATGTTAAATGTGCATCCAGTGGGAAAACAATTCTACACCACCTTTACTCCACACAGAGACGCGTACAAAGCTCTCCCTTACCCTCTGTTTGGCAAATCTGACCATAATTCTATCCTCCTGATTCCTGCTTTCATGCAGAAATGAAAGCAGGAAGTACCAGTGACTCGGTCTATAAAAAAAGTGGTCAGATGAAACAGATGCTAAACTACAGGACTGCTTTGCTAGCACAGACTGGAATATGTTCCGGGATTCTTCCGATAGCATTGAGGAGTACATCAGTCACTGGCTTTGTCAATTAGCGCATTGAGAACGTCATCCCACAGTGACTGTACGTACATACCCCAACCAGACGCCATGGATTACAGGCAACATTGAGCTAAATGGTGGAGCTGCCACCCACTCCAATTTGCATACCGCACCAACAGATCCACAGATGATGCAATCTCTATTGCACTCCACACTGCCCTTTCACACCTGGACAAAAGGAACACCTATGTGAGAGTGCCATTCATTGACTACAGCTCAGCGTTCATCGCTATAGTGCCCTCAAAGCTCATCAATAAGCTAAGGACCCTGGGACTAAACACCTCCCTCTGCAATTGGATTCTGGACTTCCTGACGGGCCACCCCCCAGTTGGTAAGGATAGGTAACAACACATCCTCCATGCTGATCCTCAACATGGGGGACCCTCAGGGGTGCGTGCTCAGCCCCCTCCTGTACTCCCTGTTCACTCATGACTGCACGACCAGGCACGATTCCAACACCATCATTAAGTTTGCTGATGACACAACAGTGGTAGGCCTGATCACCAACAATGATGAGACAAAGGAGATTATTGTGGACTACAGGAAAAGGAGGACCGAGCACGCCCCCATTCTCACCGACAAGGCTGTAGTGGAGCAGGTTGAGAGCTTCCAAGTTCCTTTGTGTCCACATCACCAACAAACTAACATGGTCCAAGCACACCAAGACAGTCTTGAAGAGGGCACAACAAAACCTATTCTCCCTCAGGACACTGAAAAGATTTTGCATGGGTCCTCAGGTCCTCAAAAGGTTTTACAGCTGCACCATCGAGAGCATGCTGACGGGTTGCATCACTGCCTGGTATGGCAACTGCTCGGCTTCTGATCACAAGACCTACAGAGGGTAGTGCGTATGGCCCAGTACATCACCGGAGCCAAGCTCCCTGCCATCCAGGACCTCTATACCAGGTGGTGTCAAAGGAAGGCTCTAAAAATTGTCAAAAGACTCCAGCCACCCTAGTGATAGACTGTTATCCCTGCTACCACACAGCAAGTGGTACCGGAGTGCCAAGTCTATGTCCAAGAGGCTCCTAAGTAACTTCTACCCCCAAACCATAAGACTCCTGAACAGCTGAACATCAAATGGCTACCCAGACTATTTGCATTGCCCCCCCCCCCAATCAGGAACACTGATGCCACTCTGTTTTTATCTATGCGTAGTCACTTTAATAACTTTACCTACATGTACATATTACCTCAATTACCTCGAGGCTGGTGCCCCCACACATTGACATTGACGCTGTACTGGTATCCCCTTTATATAGCCTCGCTAAAGTTATTTACTGATGCTCTTTAATTATTTGTTATTCTTATCTCTGACTTTTGAGGGGGTATTTTCTTAAAATTGCATTGTTGGTTAAGGGCATGTGAGTAAGCATTTCACTGTTGTATTCAGCACATGTGACAAATAAAATTGGATTTGATTTGATAGGTCCTTAGTGGGATAAACCGGTATGACGGCTTAGTAGACGAAGAAAAGGGAGTGTGGATCGCTCAAGAGCAGGAAACTCATAGCTTATAACTAAACTCATAGACATTGCTAGTACTTTACATGAACAGCCGCTCATTCGAAAATAAATTGCAATTTACATATTTACGAGTGTATGTCTTGTTGTCTCTCTCTGTGGTCGCCGGTCCGTCTGCTGGAGAGAAAGACAGAAAGTCTCTGGTTGTGTTCATAATGGATATATGTCAGGCGTACCCATGGTTGTCGTATAGAATAGATGTTTCGGCGGTTGTCGGTATTCTTGTCCTAGGTTTCATACTTTCCAGCTGCAGACTGGTTGTCACGCCTGCTCCCGCTCTTCCCCCCTGGCGCTCGAGGGCACCAGGCTCCCCAGCATTGCACACTCCTGCCATCATTACGCACACCTGCCTTCCCCTCATCACACGCATCAGCGATTATTGGACTCACCTTGACTCAATCACCTCTATCATTACCTTCCCAAAATCTGTCTGGTTCCCCGCTCTGTTCCCTGCTTCTGCATTAATGTTCATATGTCCTTGTATACCCGTGTACTGATGCTGTTTCTGTCCTGTTACCTGTCTGTTCCTATTAAATGTTTGACTCCCCATACCTGCTTCTCATCACCGGTGTCGGTTCTTACAGAATGCAGAAGCCATCATACGAAGCATCGGGGAGTGATGACGTTCGAGTTGGTGGTGACGTCACCCGACACCGATGGAACTGGGGGTGCCTAAACCAGCTTGTCTGGCTGTCACGCAGCTGGCTCAAGAGGTTTCTTGCCCCAGTTGGCTCGGAAGGCGCCCATCCCATGTCAGGCCTCAGCCGGATCGTTAGGTTTTTACGCCCAGCCGGCTCGTCAGGCTGCTACGCCTCCGACGGATCATCGGGCTCCCATGCCTCAGCGGGATCGACAGGCCTTCATGCCTCAGCCGGATTATCCAGCTCCTATGCCTCAGCCGGCTCACCAGGGTCTCACGCCTCTGCCGGTTCGTCGGAGATTCACGCCCAGCCGGCTTGTCCAGCGCCCGTGTAGGACGCCAGGTGGCGCCCCTAGAGGGGGGTACTGTCACGCCTGCTCCTGGTTCCCCAGCATTGCACACTCCTGCTGTCATTGCGCACACCTGCATTCCCCCGTCACACGCATCAGCGATTATTGGACTCACCTGGACTCAATCACCTCTGTCATTACCTTCCCTATATCTGTCTGGTTCCCTGCTCTGTTCCCTGCTTCTGCATTAATGTTCAAATGTCCATTAATGTCCAAATGTATACCCGTGTGCTGACGCTGTTTCTGTCCTGTTACCTGTCTGTTCCTTTTAATAAATGTTTGACACTGGTAGTTCGATGGCCTAGGATTTCTTACTTTTGTAGTGAATCGATAGTCTCAGTTGAACCATTTCCAGCCATGTAGCCAATGCTCCACGCTGTAAGGTCTGGTACTTTGGTGGAGTTGTAGTTCTTAACCATTTCAACATGTAGTGTCAGCTCCATATTTTCTGGTCTAATGGCCTATAGAATTGTAGCCATTCCAACGTGGGGAATCCGTCCCGGCGTTCTCTGATTTAATGTAAATTTTGTAGGAAGTTGGTTTTATACTCTGTGGAAGAAAAAGCAGTTCTATGATGCCTAATGTGATGTCTGGGCTCACAGGGGTGTGGCCACTGACTAGTTAAACGTTATATGAAAATCCATACTCTCATTTAGAAGGTTAACTTCACATTACATCTTTTCACAAATAGTTTCATGTTTAATCACATACGTTTCACAATATGTAGATGTAAACCTGACAGCTGGGAAATGTACACATTAACCTGTCTGGGGCTAGGGGGCAGTATTTTCACGGCTGGATGAAAAACGTACCCAATTTAAAGAGGTTACTACTCTGGCCCAGAAAATAGAATATGCATATTACTAGTAGATTTGGATGGAAAACACTCTGAAGTTTCTAAAACTGTTTGAATGGTGTCTGTGAGTATAACAGAACTCATATGGCAGGCAAAAACCTGAGAAAATTTGAATCAGGAAGTGGGAGAAATGAGAAATGTAGTTTTTCTTTTGAATCCCTTGAAAAACTACAGTGACATAGGATTTACGTTGCACCTCCTAAGGCTTCCATTGGCTTTCAACAATCTTCAGGAACTGGTTTCATCCGTCACCTGTTACAGGACAGAAAATTGTGGCTCAGTCAATCACTGGCCAGTCTGAGGACAGGTGTCTCGTGCACGTGACTTCGTTGTTTGTAATTTTTCTTCTGGCATGAATACCTATTGCCCGGGTGTAAAATTATTGCAATTTTACGTTAAAATTGTTTGACACGTTTCTACAAACGGTAATGGAACTTTTCAACATTTCGTCTATGGATTTGCGTCCACGCCACATGGCATTGTAAAGTGTTCTGGATGGGTCAACAAAACGGATGTATTTGGACATAAATGATGGACTTTGCAGAACAAATGAACATTTCTTGTGGAAGTGGGACCCCTTTCGAGTGCATTCAGCCGAAGATCAGCAAAGGTAAGAAAATATTTCTAACATATTTTTAGAGATTTGTCGACGCCGTGGTTGTAGGCTAAGTTCTGTACTCAGAATATTGAACAATGTGCTTTTTCCGTAAAGTTATTTTGAAATCTGACAAAGTGGTTGCATAAAGGAGTAGATTATCTCTAATTCTTTAAATAATTGTTATAAATTTTGTCAACGTTTATGAGTTCTTCTGTAAATTAAATGTGCCTATTCATCGGGAGTTATGGGGAGAAAACATTTTCTGAACTTCACGCGCCAATGTAGAAATTGGGTTTTTGGATATAAATATGAACTTGATCGAACAAACAATGCATGTATTGTCTAACATGATGCCCTAGGAGTGTCATCTGATGAAGATTGTCAAAGGTTAGTGCTTAATTTTAGCTGTATATCTGGTTTTGTGACGGCTATCCGTGCTTGGAAAATAGCTTTTTTTTTGCTAATGTGCTACCCTAAAATAATCTGTTTTGCTTTCACCGTAAAGCCTTTTTGAAATCGGACAATGTGATTCGATTAACGAGTAGAGTATCTTTAAAATGCCGTATAATACTTGAATTTTAATTTTGAGATTATTTGTTTTTGAATTTCGCGCCGTGCTATCTCACTGGTTGTTGTCCAACCAATCCCTTTAGCGGGATTTTATCTCGAAGAGGTCCTCAAGAGGTTTTAAGAGATACAGTTATGTGTGTTTCCTGTCCTTCATGAGATCACCAAATGAAACACACTCGACATGACTGTCCCTTAAGTGTCCACGGACCATTCCCACATTCTCAAAAATATAAACATTGTTTAATTATTCAAACTTTTGATCTCCAAGGGTCTCTCTGTGTTCCACAGTTTACATTCCATTCTCTAACACTACAGAGCACAGGAGCATTATGACGGACCATAAAACAGCTGAATTCCCGCTCTCCCCCTCTACGAGAGAGAGCATGCCATAGATCCTTCAGATCATCACAGTAGCATTACGACACATTGTATGCTGCAGCGTTAAGATTTCCCTTCAATGGAACTAAGGGGCCTAGCCAGAACCATGAAAAATATCCCCAGACCATTATTCCTCCTCCACCAAACTTAACAGGCACTATGCGTTGGGGCAGGTAGCGTTCTCCTGGTATACGCCAAACCCAGATCCGTCCATCTGACTGCCAGATGGTGAAACGTGATTCATCCAATGGCGGCGAATGGCATCCAATGGCGGCGAAGTTAACTCGGCGGTCCCGTTCTGTGAGCTTGTGTGGCCTATCACTTATCAGCTGAGCCGTTGTAGCTCCTAGATGTTTCTACTTCACAATAACAGCACTTACAGTTGACAGGGGCAGCTCTAGCAGGGCAGAAATCTGACGAACTGACTTATTGGAAAGGTGGCATCCTATGACGTGCCACGTTGAACATCACTGAGCTCTTCAGTAAGGCCAATCTACTGCCAATGTTTGTCTATTGAGATTGCATGACTGTGTGCTCGATGTTGTGGCTGAAATAGCCGAATCCACTAATTTGAAGGGGTGTCCACATACTTTTGTATATATATAGTGTACTTACCACACCATCGCGGTGTTGTTGCCATTCATGCCTTTCCCATTGAGAAAACTGTATGAAGGTGACATCTAGATAGTTGGTAAGGTTGGCAGGCACGTCAATACAACACTGGTGACATGGTCGCTGTGTTAATTACCGCCGACAACACCCTGATAGCAGACTGGAGACTAGCAGACTGGAGACGAGCAGACTGGAGACGAGCAGGATAGCAGACTGGAGACTAGCAGACTGGAGACTAGCAGACTAGAGACTAGAAGACTGGCAGACTGGAGACTAGCAGACTAGCAGACTGGAGACTAGCTGACTGGCAGACTGGAGACTAGCAGAAGACTGGAGACTAGCAGACTGGAGACTAGCAGACTGGAGACTAGCTGACTGGCAGACTGGAGACTAGCAGAAGACTGGAGACTAGCAGACTGGAGACTAGCAGACTGGAGACACCCTGATAAAATAAATAGAAGGAACACCTCAGGTCGGTAAGCATCTCCATACAACAATGCACTAGTCATTCGCACTGGCTTATCGACTCATCGTGCAGCCTTATCAGTCAGGCAAAACGGTATTGATTGTCAACAAAATGTCACACCCTGATCTGTTTCACCTGTCTTTGTGCTTGTCTCCACCCCCCTCCAGGTATCGCCAATCTTCTCCATTATCCCCAGTGTACTTATACCTGTGTTCTCTGTTTGTTGCCAGTTCGTTTGTTTCGTCAAGCCTACCAGCGGTTTTCCCGTGCTCCTGTCTTTCTCTAGTTCCTGTTTTCTAGCTTTCCCGGTTTTGACCATTCTGCCTGCCCTGACCCTGAGCCTGCCTGCCATTCTGTACCTTGTCACACCACCCTGGATTACTGACCTCTGCCTGCCCTGACCTTGAGCCTGCCTGCCGTTCTGTACCTTTCAGACTCTGCTCTGGACTACTGACCTCTGCCTGCCCTTGACCTGTTGTTTGCCTCCCCCCATTTCTGTAATAAACTTGTGTTACTTCAAAACTGTCTGCATCTGGGTCTTCTCCTGAGCCTTGATATAAAAAGGCTACTACATGATACAATTTTTTTTCCTAGACCCATAATGAGGTTGCTACAACCTAGCTTATGAATGACAGTTTACAATGTAGGTGCACACAGGTCGAGAGACATATTTGAGGTGACAGACAGACACATGGCCTGCATCTACCTGATATAGGGCTTAATCATTAGTGCAACATTTAAAAACAAGAGTTTGGGCAAATTCATGTATGTCTATCCCAGTTTTGTTCCATTTTTCAACAGAATCAGAGGAATGAATACACTCTTGACCCCGAGTAAACAGAGTTCACTTTCATAGCAGCCACGTTGTATTCCTTCTCACATCTATGCGCTCTCCTCCTCTCACCTTGTCCCTTTGCTTGTGGACTTCAATGCACAACACATCAGCTATGTGACCAGGCAAAAAACCTTTCCAAGCCAAACCGCTACACACAGCCCACATCGTTGTCACCATATTAGCTAAAGTAACGTCATAGTCAGCATAGCTAATGGAACTAATGCATTAGTAAACCCGCTACAATCATGCAGTGACGTTACAGTGTACAGTCAGTAAGCAGTTACACCAGCAGGCCCCGGTGGCAATAAATTAGTAAAACTAAAAGCTTACCTTGACTTGGAAGAGTTCCAGTGTTGTGTTGGAAAGTCATAGCCAGCTAGCTAACATAGCATCCCTCTGTTTGAGCAGGGTGTTTCAGTAGGCCAGTGGCATTTGATAGCTAAGTAATTGAAACTGAAAGAAAATGACAATCTCTCTCTATTTCTCTCTTGCTTCTCCTTCATTTTGGAAGAAATGAATTTGTTCAAAACTGTTCAACTAATGTCTTTCTCTCTCTTTGAGTCAACTACTCACCACATTTTATGCACTACACTGCTAGCTAGCTGTAGCTAATGCTTTCAGTACTAGATTAATTATCTGGTCCTTTGATTGGGTGGACAACATTTCAGTTCATGCAAGAGGTTGAAGGACGTCCTCTGGAAGTTGTCAAAATTACTGTGTAAGTCTATGGAAGGGGGTGAGAACCATGAGCTTCCTAGGTTTTGTAATGAAGTCAAATTACACAGAGAAGGACTGAAGCTAGCTGTCCTCCAGCTACACCATGGTGCTACCCTACAGAGTGCTGTTGAGGCTACTGTAGACCTTCATTGCAAAATAGTGTGTTTTAATAACATTTTTGGTTACGTGATTATATTTAGTATAGTTTTATCTAAAAATTATCCCCAAAAATATGTATTTTTTAAATGAAATTCACTGAGGGGGATGGTTCTCCCCTTTCTCCTCTGAGGAGCCTCCACTGACCTCAATGTAATGAGCCAGGTGTGGGAGAACAACTACAGCGCTGAGCAATTTTGACAACGCAAAAACAGCTAGGACACTTTTTCCGGCTATGAACCCAGCTTGAACCAGTAGGAACTCATCCATTGGTTGTTGTATTTCCTCGCCTGAACAGGGGAACACAAGTAAACATATTTACAAGAAAAGACAGGCTCAGTGTCAAAAACTCAGTGTTGTCAAACTTCACATAACGTAGTCTATCATACATGTCTGTTCCCTTACTTCTCACCCGAAACATCTAAGCCCACTGACTTAAATACCTTCTGTCTGTAAGCCTGCAAAAGTAGAATATATTATCCCTAAAGCAAAGTGGTGTCAGGTAAGTAGCCTGGTAGTCTATATTATCCCCACTTTTCTCTTAAAATGTCATGTTGGCACAAAACGACTCAGTATATGAATGTGTGCCTGACAAACGGCAACAGGTAAGTAAGGAAAACATTATTATAAACACTATTATGACAACTATTCCAAAGATTTTACTCCCCCACCTCAACAGACATTGGATCAAGTGCTCTCTAAGCACGCACACGTCTAGGCAACTCTGAGGATATGGCTGAAGCATGAAAAAGCCAACTGCTCAGATGTTGCATACATAAACCAATGGTTGCATGCCAGGTCATCGGCTGTGTCATCGACTGACAGATTGCTAGAACATGATGTGATTAGTTGATACATAAAATACCTATCTAGGCGTTGTAAGACCTGGCATGCGTCAGCCATGCCTGGGCAGAGGAATGCGCCCATTGACTCCTGAGGTGTTGAACTGGTGCACCCTTTATAGCCACCATGGTTATTATTTGACCTTGCTGGTCATATATCAACGTTTGAACGTCTTGAAAAACGATCTGGCCTTAATGGCCACATGTACTCTTAAATCTCCATGTACAGCTTAGTCTTGTGTAGCCATACCTTCAAAAACGTTGTTGTCACGCCTCCTTTTTCCCGTAATAAGGAAGCCTGGGGAGAATCTCAATTGCATACTCCTCACATCCTCTCTCTTCGCCTCCTTTTCAAAACACATTGGAGGAGAAGGTCAGAGGGGAGGGACCTCTGGCTTTCTCATGCAATAGGTTTTGTGAAGGACAGAAGGAGAGATGAGAGAGGACGTGAGGAGTATGCAATTGAGATCTTCCCCAAGTTATCGACGAGGCTAGTGGAGATTCTCTATTGGTTTACTCATGTCACCTGTCCTCCATCCTCTCCTCGTCTCCTTTTAAAGGTCAATGGTAACCGAGGGTAGGAGGGGAAGAGAGGAAATCTGGAAACAAATGTGCTTGTATGAAATGACATTCTCCTTCACTCGCGCGTCATCATTTATAGGGGTGGAATCGTACATTAAATGTGTTAAGTAGTAAAAAGATATGTAACTAGTTGTGCTAAACATTTTATAGATACAATGATAAGTAGCATATCATTTCTAAATGCTGCATGTGCATGCTTTTCTAAACAACAGCTGATATAAAAGGGGTGTGACGGATCTCATGTTAGGATACTCTTGTGCTTCAGACTATCGAGGAGGCAAGGACACTCCTGTTCGCCTACTAACTAATTGACACTACCTGACCACTTATCGGTTTCCGGGTCACGGAGAAGAAAGGACGGAGGAGTTGAGGAGAGGACGTTTTTTTGTCTAAATTAAAATCGCCTTCTGTACATCCAGAGGACAATTACAAGCCTCAGAAACTCACATTCTAAATGCTGGGTTGAAATCTCAAACATGAACCTTCAAATAATCAAAGTGGTGTCACTGGAGCCTGGTTCCTCTCTAGGTTTCATCATAGGTCCCTGCCTTCTAGGGAGGTTTTCCTAGCCACTGTGCTTCTGCATCTGCAGTGCTTGCTCTTTTTTATTGAAGCAACACATTTCCAGAGAGGATAAAAGAGGTTGAAAGGTGAAATTAGAAAGTGAAATTGAACACATTTCCCATTTCTGGAATGGTGATCCTTTAACTTAGCGGTAAGACAAATAACAGATCGAACAGTGGCTGAAACATCTCCAGAATTCAGTTGTACATGATTTAAAGGTTGGAGCAAAAACAAGGAGCCCCATCACTGCTCAGACAGTCTATTTGAATTGATAAACTCTTCTTCTGCTATACCTCTTTCTCTCCCTCCATATTATGTATTTCCACATCATCTTTCCTGTCTATTTCTCCCCATCCTCTTCCCCTTCTTCAAATGTTTTAATTTCCCCCCTCTCCCCCAAATCAGATATTACAAATTATCTTTTGTTGTTGTGCCCAATGCGATAAAGTTAAATTGTTGCTCGTATTGAAATTGATTAAGAGTGAAAGAGACTGAGGCGATGCCAAATGGTTAATGTGATTGGGAATGACGGCTTTTGTCTCCAATCGGATTAACAGCAGAAATACAGAGTGGAGATAAATGACTGTCATACACTGGGACGCCATGGGTTGGAGCTTCGCTCCTTTGTTGCTCTGCCATTGACCTTGACGTACACAAAGTCCCATGCTGAGACATGACCAGAAACAACACTAACAGGATAGTCAGTGTTGAAGGGTATCACAATAAGCATGATACAAGAATGATACATTTAAAGGCCTCGACCATGCAGCGGCACATTTATTTACTTATAATTATCAAAAGTTCATGAATGACTTGACTTATCCTCATTACATTTTTTATGTCATTGAGTACATGTCACCATCCTAATTCATTTATAGACACAGCTAAATGTATTGTCAATTTAGATAACATATGTCCTTTCCCTCTGCACTACAGACTGTATAAGAGTTTAGTCAGATACTGTACACAGTGTGCTTGACTTGTCTATTAATCATACCCATCTTTAAGTGGACCTGGGCTGACTGGATGGAGTGTGAACTGATATTCTCCTTCGCTTTTCTTTACCTGCCAGTGGCAAAGACCAGGACGGACGTGAGGCTCCATGTAAATGGAAGAGAAATGCAAGAAGAGGTGGAGAGTTGATATTCTGCTGAGGGTCTGGGCACCTTCCACCGCACTATGGTAGTGACCTTACGACCTCGCCTTGAAAATCATTCTGCAGCCTCGCACAGACACAGCCTGACCTCAGAGAGCACACACACATACCACCCCACATACACACTCACACACCCACACAGTGACAGAATTAGAACTGAGGAACCATTGGTTCTGTTAGCTTCACCACTCTCTCTATTCCTCCTGCTCTCCTTTCGGGACTCAAGGAACAGTCAGAGATGACTGGATGAACTCAGTGTGTATTTATTGCTTTATTTTTAGGTCACTTGACTTTCAAAGTGGGAGAACACTGACCTGAATACAGGGTTGCTTTGGAAGAAAATTAGATTTTGTTATGACTTTAGGAAGTGAGAGTGCTTGTATTCATATCCCAGTTCCAGAACTAGATTGTGTAACACTCATATAAATTCATGTCAATGAGGATAGGAATACAACATTTACATTGGAGTATAGCTAAATTCAAAGTCATTTTCAAAACCTAATTATAACTTAAATAGATTTAGGCCTGTGCATTCTCAATATGAGACAAGTGCTTCAAGTGGGATCTGTGTGTGTCAGTGGCATTCGATGCCGTTTAAGATGAGGGAGGATGATTTTTTTTTAAATATGAGCATGGCCTTATTTCTATGACAGCATATTGGATGACTGTCATTCATATTCCATTCACCCAGCTCATTGTAACATCGATTTAGGCTACTAAAGGATAGTCACATTTTTCCTGTACAACCTAGCCTATGAATTAAATTCTACAACGTATGTGCACAGGTCGAGAGAAAGTTAAGTAATCAAGGTGACGGACAGTGACGCACTCATTCAATACCACCATGCACACTCTTGCCTGCATCTAGGGTGTAATCATTAGTCCAACACTTGCAAATGAGAGTCTCTATTGGACAAATTCAGGTATGTTTATCCCCATTTCATTCTGTTTGCTTCTTTTTTTCAACAGAATCGGCATAATGAAAACACCCCTGATTACACGCTAACACAGTTCACTTTCATAGCAGCCACATAAAAAGTGCATGATCACTTTGCTCGTTGTATATATAATTCCTTCTCGCAACTACCTATGCACTCTCCTCCTCTCACTTTTTCCCTTCAGTGCACAAGACATCAGCTGTCTGTGACCAGGCAAAAAACCTTTCTAAGTCAAACCTTCATATCATGACCGATAACCGCTACACACAGCCTACATCTTTGTCACCTTGTAGTTAACATAGCTACTAGAACTAACGTGTTAGTAAACCCGCTAGAATCATGCATTACAGTGTACAGTCAGAGACCAGTTTAGCAGTTACACGGGTGGGCCCTGGTGGCAATAAATTAATAAAACCAAATGCTTAACTTGACTTGGAAGAGTTCCAGTGTTGGATAGCTATAGCCAGCTAGCTAAAATAGCATCCCTCTCTATATGAGCCAGCTGTTTTAGTAGGCTAAACTAGCTAGCTGCATTTGCTAGCTAAAGGAAAGTTGAAAAAAATACAACCAAATATCTCTCTCTCTTTTACTTAATTTTGGAAGAAATGTATTTGTTAAAAACTGTTAAACTGTTGTCTTTCTCTCTCTTTCAGTCAACTACTCACCATATTGTATGCACTGCAGTGCTAGATAGCTGTAGCTTATGCTTTCAGTACTAGATTAATTCTCTGATCCTTTGATTGGGAGGACAACATGTCAGTTTATGCTGCAAGAGCTATGATAGGTTGGAGGACGTCCTCCGGAAGTTGTAATAATTACTGTTTAAGTCTATGGAAAGGGGTGAGAACCATGAGTCTCCTAGGTTTTTTATTGAAGTCAATGTACCCAGAGGAGGACAGAAGCTAGTTGTCCTCCGGCTACACCATGGTGCTACCATACAGAGTGCTGCTGAGGATATTGTAGACCTTCATTGGAAAACAGTGTGTTTTAATAAATTATTTAGTGACGTGAATATATTTTTAATGTTACAGTATTTTTATTTTTATGAAATTCACTGAGCAGGATGGTCTTCCCCTTCCTCCTCTGAGTAGCCTCCACTGGTGTGCGTAATGATGCACACAACACACTAAACAACACAATACATGGTGGTCATGCTGGGGCAATACAGGGATAGAGAAATGAACAAAGGTCTATTATAGCTGTTTAATTATACATGAAGCAAATCAAATCAAATCAATTAGGTATTGCTGTGGCATGAATAAATGGTGCATAATTGATGCCAGTCCTCTTGAATTATGCATTACTGTCCACAAATCTCTACATGAAGTTTGGAACCAGGGAAAGCTGAGGACAAGTATGATATATTCATGTATTCATCCCCACTGGTTGTACTGTATGTTAATATGTGTGACTGTGTGGACACACTGTACATAGAGGGATGCATGGATGGCCAAGAAGATTAAAATATGCTTATGGAGAAGTGATTGAAAATATAGAAGACTTCAGTAGCATGTATCATTTTTGAGTTGTCTTGTAATTAAGGTGGGTGAAGTGTGTGTACTGTAAAATTCCTCTAGAATTATTCAAACCAAGCACATACACATATGGGAGAGCACCTGGCACATACTGCCATGGACCTTTTTTCCCACGTCGGCTTTGGGTTAGGGTTCAAATAAACAGGTTTGCAGCTCCAAGTATGTGCACTGTTTAGTTTAGCAGGGGTTCATAGGAGTAGGTGTCCCGTTTGTGCTGGAGAGGAAGATTTCTCTCTTTATTTACTGATCTATTTTTGCTGAGGAGACAGACGGTCCCCATTACAAAGAAGAACCACGTGATATCCCTGAACAGCACCACTGAGAACCAGATAATTAAAATATATTTAATCAAATTCTGCTAATTAAAAAATCCAGCTGGTCACTTCTGGACTCTCACTGTCTGAGAAGACTAACAGAGGGTCAAAGGGTGGAACATGAAGACTGTCTCAAGAGTCCATACATTCAGATGCTACATATAGTAGTCAATACAGCTAGAAAGACATTAAAGCTGTTATAGCACTGTTATAGCTGCTGTTATAGCTGTTCATGAGTTACTTAAGAAGATGTGTAAACAAACTCATAAGAAGCCCGGTGGCGCATCTCTGACTTATCTTATCAAACAGTAATTCTAGAGTTGGAGAAGGATTCAACATACTGCAGCTCACAGATCACTGCACCTGTACATAGCCCATCTATAATTTAGCCCATACAACTACCTCTTCCCCTACTGTATTTATTTATTTATTTTTCTCCTTTGCACCCCATTATTTCTATTTCTACTTTGCACTTTCTTCCACTACAAATCTACCATTCCAGTGTTTTACTTGCTATTTGTATTTACTTTGCTACCATGGCTTTTTTTGCCTTTACCTCCCTTATCTCACCTCATTTGCTCACATTGTATATAGACTTATTTTTCTACTGTATTATTGACTGTATGTTTGTTTTACTCCATGTGTAACTCTGTGTTGTTGTATGTGTCGAACTGCTTTGCTTTATCTTGGCCAGGTCGCAATTGTAAATGAGAACTTGTTCTCAACTTGCCTACCTGGTTAAATAAAGGTGAAATAAAAAAATAAAATACTTGATTGATCTTTATTGCAAATCTAATGTTTGCACTAAATATAAATTTATTAAGACACTGAAAACAGGTTTAAGTTGTAATAGGCGTAACTACTTGCACTGTTTTTGCACTAGAAATGTTCTTGTTTTGTCCATTAAAATAACAGCAAATTGACCAGAAATACAGTGTAGACATTGTTAATGTTGTAAATGACTATTGTAGCTAGAAACTGCAGATTTTTTTATTTAATATCTACGTAGGCGTACAGAGGTCCATTATCAGCAACTATCACTGCTGTGTTCCAATGGCACATTGTGTTAGCTAATCCAAGTTTATCATTTTAAAAGGCTAGTTGATCATTAGAAAACCCTTTTGCAATTATGTTAGCACAGCTGAAAACTGCCCTTCTTTAGACTAGTTGAATATCTGGAGCATCTGCATTTGTGGGTTCGATTACAGGCTCAAAATGGCCAGAAACAAAGAACTTTCTTCTGAAACTCGTCAGTCTATTCTTGTTCTGAGAAAGGAAGGCTATTCCATGCGAGAAATTGCCAAGAAACTGAAGATCTGGTACAACGCAGTGTACTACTCCCTTCACAGAACAGCGCAAACTGGCTCCAACCATAATAGAAAGAGGAGTGGGAGGCCCCGGTGCAGAACTGAGCAAGAGGACAAGTACATTAGAGTGTCTACTTTGTAACTTTGCCTAAAAGTCCAGCATCCCAGAGTCGCCTCTTCACTCAACTAGTATAAAGAAGGCCAGTTTTAATGCTTCTTTAATCAATACAGAAGAGTTTTCAGCTGTGCTAACATAATTGCAAAAGGGTTTTCTAATGATCAACTAGCCTTTTAAAATGATACACTTGGATTAGCTAACACAACATGCCATTGGAACACAGGAGTGATGGTTGCTGATAATGGACCTCTGTACGCCTATGTAGATATTCCATAAAAAAATGTGCTGTTTCCAGCTACATGTAACGCCCTGGCCATAGAGAGGGGTTTTTGTTCTTTATTTTGGTTAGGCCAGGGTGTGACATTGGGTGGGCGTTCTATGTTCCTTTTTCTATGTTTTTTGTATTTCTTTGTTTTGGGCCGTGTGTGTGTGGCTCCCAATCAGGCACAGCTGAAGCTCGTTGCTGCTGATTGGGAGTCACACATAAGGAGCATGTTTTTCCTTTGGGTTTGTGGGTAATTGTTTCTGTCAGTGTTTTGTACCAGACAGGACTGTTTGCTGTCGGTTTACTCTTTTCTTGTTTTGTATAGTGTTCACGTTGTTTATATTAAATTCTAATAATGAACACTAACTCCGCTGCACCTTGGTCCACTTCTTCAGACGACAGCCGTTACACTACAATAGTCATTTACATTAACATTAACAATGTCTACACTGTATTTCGGATCAATTTGATGCTATTTCAATGGTCAAAAATTGTGCTTTTCTTTCAAAAGCAAGGACATTTTTAAGTGACCCCAAACTTACTACCTTTCAAAAGTTTGGGGTCAAATGGATTTACTAACAGAGGAAGTTATTTCAGGTTTCGGGCAGGGCCTTAAATTTGGCTGAAGCAATCGGGCCTGGGTAGAGTAGGGCCTGAACATCGCGGGCATGGGTAGCGGTCGGGCTAAAAATCAGTAGCTGTGCGTGGGGAAAATCACTGGGGAAGCTAAGCACCCCCCCTCAAAAAGCCATATTACAACCTACTGTATGTGCTGTGATAATTGCGTTGTTTGCTCTTTAACCTGTTAATTCATATGCCTTTCAACCATGATATATAGGCCTAAAGTCAGAGACAATAAGACACAGTTAAAGTTTCCAACATTTTCGGACCACTAAACAACTATTGATTTAGAACCACAGAGAGTTACCGCAAGTCGCAAAGAAAACAGGAGCTGCCTCCACTATTCCAGCACTATTTCAACTTCAATATTTCAACATCATTAAATCTCATATGCTTAGTCTAATACAGTGACAACTAAAAGATACCAAAACTATTTAGTCCAATCAACGTAAGCTAAATATGATGTGGCTGTCCATGGTTCTGTTTTCTGTGTGCACGCACGCGTGTGTGTGTGTACACGTTGACCCACCCTACTTGTAGAGAAACCCCAATGCCATCCTCCTTTCTATCACAATCCATCACTCTGTCATACAGTACACACTTTTATTTTTTGTTGTCCTAGGCTACCTGGCTAAAATGTTTGCTTGCTACCCTAACTTCAATTAATGAGCAACGTTAGTTAGTTAACCTTAGACTTCTACATCTAGCTACATATGGAAATTCCATCCTCTCAGGCCAGGGGCACAACAATGTATGAATTAATTATCGGATCAGAATCGCTGATATAATCATTGGCCAGTACGGAGAATTAAGTAAAACCAGAAGTCAAAATCCCTATCTCCATCCATGGCTAATTTAGGTCAGTGCCAATTTTAGCAAGCTAGCCACCGGAGGACAACAATACAACGAGACGCAACAATTCAAGTAGTTTCTGTCAATGATGTATGCTTGCAAAGCGATTTGATAGGAGTGACGCCAAAATCCAAACTGGTTTCCCCTGACACTTTATTTTGATGCGCCAGAACCACTTACAGTTGAGCTCACTCAATTTAGATCAATGCTGATGTAAAGGGGTGCGTAACTGGTGGCAGGGAAGTCAGACGCAGGAGAGCAGAACAAGGTAGTAGCCGGAGCAGTTTAATCCAAAAACCAACGGCATAAAAATACAACATAATATGGGTACAAAAACCCAACGCGCACCAGTAAACAAGTGCACAAGCACTTACAACAAACAATCCCACACAAAGACATGGGGGGGAACAGAGGGTTAAATACACAACAAATAATGAGGGAAATGGAAACCAGATGTGTAGGAAAACAAGACAAAACAAATGGAAAATGAAAAGTGGATCGACGATGGCTAAAAGACGGGTGACGCCGACCGCCGAACGCAGCCCGAACAAGGAGAGGAAACGACTTCAGTGGAAGTCGTGACAGTAACCCCCCTCCTTGACACGCGGCTCCAGCAGCGCACCGACACCGGCCTTGGGGACGTCCCGGAGGGCGAGGTGCAGGGCGATCCGGAAGGAGACGGTGGAACTCCGGCAGCATTGAATGGTCCAACACGTCCTCCACCGGAACCCAGCATCTCTCCTCCGGACCGTACCCCTCCCAGTCCACGAGGTACTGAAGGCCCCTCGCCCGACGTCTCGAATCCAGTATGGATCGAACAGAGTACACCGGGGCCCCATCAATGTGCAGAGGGGGTGGAGGAACCTCCCGCACCTCAGACTCCTGGAGCGGGCCAGCCACCACCGGCCTGAGGAGAGACACATGGAACGAGGGGTTAATACGGTAATTGGGGGGAAGCTGTAACCTGTAACTCGCCTCGTTCAGTCTCCTCAGGACTTTAAATGGCCCCACAAACCACGGACCCAGCTTCCGGCAGGGCAGGCGGAGGGACAGGTTTCGGGTCGAGTGCCAGACCCGGTCCCCCAGTGCAAACACCGGGGCCTCACTGCGGTGACGTCTGCGCTGGCTTTCTGGCGCAGCACGGCGCGCTGAAGGTGAACATGAGTGGCGTCCCATGTCTCCTCCGCGCGCCGAAACCAGTCATCCACCGCAGGAACCTCGGTCTGACTCTGATGCCAAGGAGCCAGAACCGGCTGATACCCCAGTACGCACTGGAAGGGGGAGAGGTTAGTGGAGAAGTGGCGGAGCGAGTTCTGGGCCATCTCTGCCCAGGGCACGAACGCCGTCCAGTCCCTCGGCCGGTCCTGGCAATAAGACCTCAGGAACTTACCCACATCCTGGTTAACTCTCTCCACCTGCCCGTTACTCTCGGGGTGAAAACCTGAGGTAAGCCTTTTTGAGACCCCCAGACGTTCAATGAACGCCCTCCAGACCCTCGGAGTGAACTGGGGACCCTGATCAGACACTATGTCCTCAGGCACCCCGTAGTGCCGGAAGCCGTGTGTAAACAAGGCCTCCACAGTCTGTAGGGCCGTAGGGAGACCGGGCAGAGGGAGGAGACGGCAGGACTTAGAAAAACAATGACCAGGATTGTGGTGTTTCCCTGAGAGGGAGGAAGATCAGTAAGGAAATCCACTGACAGGTACTACCACGGCCGTTGTGGAACAGGTCAGGGGTGTAGCTTACCTCTGGGCAGGTGCCTAGGAGCCTTACACTGGGCGCACACCGAGCAGGAGGAAACATAAACCCTCACGCCCTTAGCCAAAGTGGGCCACCAGTACTTCCCACTCAGACAGCGCACCGTCCGACCGATGCCTGGATGACCAGAGGAGTGTGACGTGTGGGCCCAATAGATCAGCCGGTCATGGACAGCAGACGGAACGTACAGATGCCCAGCGAGACACTGGAGGGGAGTGGGCTCTGCACGTAGCGCCTGCTCAATGTCCGCGTCCAGCTCCCACAGTACCGGCGCCACCAGGCAGGAGGCCGGGAATATGGGGGTGGGATCCATGGGCCGCTTCTATGTGTCATACAGCCGGGACAGTGTGTCTGCCTTGGCGTTCTGGGAACCTGGTCTGTAAGAGAGGGTGAAAACAAAACGGGTGAAAAACATGGCCCACCTTGCCTGGCGAGGGTTCAGTCTCCTCGCCGCCCGGATGTACTCCAGATTGCGGTGGTCAGTCCAGATGAGGAAATGGTGTTTCGCCGCCTCAAGCCAATGTCTCCACGCCTTCAGAGCCTTGACGACAGCCAACAGCTCCCGGTCCCCCACGTCATAGTTTCGTTCCGCCGGGCTGAGCTTCCTCAAGAAGAAGGCACAGGGGTGGAGCTTTGGTGGCGTACTCGAGCGCTGAGAGAGCACGGCTCCTATCCCAGCCTTGGATGCGTCCACCTCTACTATGAACGCCAAAGAGGAATCCGGATGAGCCAGCACGGGAGCCGAGGTAAACAGAGCCCTCAGGTGACCAAAAGCCCTGTCCGCCTCAGCCGACCACTGTAAACGTCCTGGTCCCCCCTTCACCCCGGATAAACCTCTGGTAGTAATTGGCAAACCCTAGAAACCGCTGCACCTCCTTTACCGTGGTGGGAGTCGGCCAATTACGCACGGCTGAAATGCGGTCATTCTCCCTCTACACCCCTGAGGTGGAAATGCGGTACCCTAGGAAGGAGATGGACTGTTGAAAGAACAGGCATTTCTCAGCCTTGACGTACAGGTCATGCTCCAACAGACGCCCAAGCACCCTGCGCACCAGGGACACATGCTCGGCGCTTGTAGCGGAGTATATCAGAATGTCATCAATATGCACCATTACACTCTGCCCGTGCAGGTCCCTAAAAATCTTGTCTACAAAGGCTTGGAAGACTGATGGAGCATTCATCAACCCTTACGGCATGACGAGGTACTCATAATGCCCTGACGTAGTACTGAAAGCCGTCTTCCACTCGGATACGCACCAGGTTGTAAGCGCTCCTGAGATCTAGTTTGGTGAAGAAGCGCGCCCCGTGCATTGACTCAATCGCTGTGGCTATGAGAGGTAGCAGGTGATCGGGTTTAGACCTCGATAGTCAATACACGGGCTCAGACCTCCCTCCTTCTTCTACACAAAAAAGAAACTCGAGGAGGCGGGTGAAGTGGAGGACCGAATGCACCCCTGACGCCGGGATTCGGAGACATATGTTTCCATAGCCGCCGTCTCCGCCTGTGACAGGGGATACACGTGACTCCTGGGTAGTGCGGCGTCTACCAGGAGATTTATCGCACAATCCCCCCGTTGATGGGGTGGTAATTGAGTCGCCTTCTTTTGGAGAAGGCGAGAGCCAAATCGGCATATTCAGGGGGGATGCGCACGGTGGAAACCTGGTCTGGACTCTCCACCGTAGTAGCACCAACGGAAACCCCTACACATCTACCCGAGCACTCTCGCGACCACCCCGTGAGAGCCCTCTGTTGCCACGAGACAGTGGAGTAGTGACATGCTAACCAGGGTAGGCCTAGCACCACGGGAAATGCAGGAGAGCCAATAAGAAAGAGACTTTTTCTCTCCTTGTGATCCCCCTGCGTCACCATGCCCAGGGGAGCGGTGGAAATCAGGGAGCAGTGGAAATCTTTTTGATTGAGAGGGGGTCAAATACTTATTTCCCTCATTAAAATGCAAATCATTTTCTAACATTTTTGACATGCGTTTTTCTGGATATTTTTTTGTTTGTTGGTATTCTGTCTCTCACTGTTCAAATAAACCTACCATTAAAATTATAGACTGATCATTTCTTTGTAAGTGGGCAAACGTACAAAATCAGCAGGGGATCAAATAATTTTTTCCCCCACTGTACACTTTAAATGTCTTCCTCGTTGTATAATATGAAAATGACAGGAGCACTCACCTTCCGGTGATGCAAAATAGTGCGGGAAGTTCCTCTCTAGCATGTTAATGTGACTACAATATGACTACTAAGTTCCACAACGAATGAAGCCACATGTGCTCGTATGTACTGGACATTCTGAACCTCTAAATATCATTGATTGACTATTCAATATGTAACAGTTAATAGTCAATATGCCAACTGAGATTGAGAAGACCTACATTATTTAACTCATTGATTGTTTTACTGGTACCCAATTGATTGTAGGCTAAATGTATGCAAAGTTTGGACTATGTATAGGTCTTTCTGTACCTTTTTGAACTGGAAATTAGATATGCTGCTGTGATAGGAATGATCCTGATGATAGTTAGATGATTAGCAGGATAATTCAAAAGACGTGTATTATTAGAAGACAATTATGACTGATATCTGCTGAAAGTATTTGTATTCACTACCATACATCTCCATAATTGACATGTTCTGCTTAACACAGTACATTAACTGGTAAGCAGCAAGGTAGCCTACTTTGTAGACTAGATATAACCAGGGAAGAGACAGTCAGCAGAAATTGAATAAAGAATGTGATCCAACCCTCAAGTCATATAATTCAACATTACAGCATTATTAATTAAACACTCAGTTAAACAGACAGACCAGGGTGATTTTGGGACAATCTACATGGGTGAGAGAGAGCGTATCAGCAGCTGCAAAATTTATGAAGCTTTTTATGTGGATTGTAAATTGGTTGTCAGGAGACGAACAAAACAACTTTTCATTGTCCATCAGATGCCACTCAGCGGAATACTTTTTGTCATAAAAGTCACAGTTTGGTTGAGTCCACTGTGTGCAGTTGATTGAGGAGAAATGTATTGATTTACCGTAGTACAGATGTCAGTAGAAAGATGTCAGGCAGAAATGATTCAACATCTGGGTATGACATATTGGCACACAGTAAAACTGGTACCCTAGTTGGCCGAGATTGCTGATTCTCCAACCCAACCCACTGGGCACAGATGTCAATTCAACATCTAGTTTCACTTTACATTTAGTTGAGTTGTCAACTAATGTGAATTTAATGTGAAATCAACAAAACATTTAGGTTTCATTTAGGTTAAAAGTTGGGTGAAAAAATAAGAATTTCCCTTACAATGATTACTTTTTTCAAATCCAATCAGTTTTCCACATTGATTCAATGTCATCGCATAGATTTTTTTGGTCTAAATTACATCAAAACAACCAGTTTTAGCCCAGTGGGAAGTGTCATATACTGCTTTTTTGTTAAAGTAATACAAATGGTAATGGTTAGTCTTGTGTTACACAGAGATGTTGTGGTAATGGACAGGCCAGCCAAACTCAACTGGTGGACAGTGGTCCGGGTTAGGACCCAGAGAAGGGTCAATACGGACCGGACAACATTGTGTTTTGTTACATAAAAGTCAATAATTTTTTTTATAGACAGCTTAAAAAATCAACCGGGCGCAACGGCCTCTAACTCAGCAACATATCTCTCTCTCTCTCTCGAAGCAACGCCCACCTTTACTAGTGCCCTTTCTAATTCAATCGTGTGGTTATATGCAAATACAAGAGGCCGCGTTATACCTAATCACATCAATGCAAATATCCTCTGAGTAACCTTGGGACAAGTAGGCAGAAAGAAACAGAAAGATTTGACCGCGGTTCAACTGTTAATATCACAGATAGAAGGAGCTTAGTTACCAGTATCTTTGTTAATAAACTTGACGCTGAAAAACATATATTCAAAGATGAGTGGATGAAAAAGTATGTATTCATTCTCCCCGCAACTAGCATAAAACAAATGTGCCTGATATGTAATGAGTCCGTAGCCCTTGCGAAAAAGTGTCAATGTTAAGCGCCATTATGACACCAAGCATAGGCATTTCGATCAGATGTATCCCCTGAACACGGAGATGAGAAAAAACAAGATCAACCAACTCAAATCCCAATATGAGAGGTCCACCAAAGTCCTTGTCAATTCCTTGACAGCCCAACAATGTGCAATGGAGTATTCACTGATGATAGCTTGGGTTTTGGGAAAACACAAAAAAAACATTTTATGACGCTGATATGGTAAAATAATGCATGTGTGAAGTTGTTGATACCTTGTTTGAAGGTAAACAAAAAGATGAGCTCAGGGAAAAGATCAAACAGATCCCACTGTCAAATTCCACAACAATGAGGAGAACTGAAATATTAGCTGAAGATTTAACTTCACAACTTGATGAGCCCATTCAGAATGCACCATGCATTTCATTAGCTGTGGATGAATCAACAGATAACACTGATAATGCCCAGCGTCTGGTATTTGTCATGTTTTATAATGAAACAAAGGAGGTATTCTGTGAGGAGCTGTTGGGTTTAACACATCTAGAAGCATACACATGAGGAGAGGATATCCATGAGGCCATCAAAGGGATAATGACAAGAAGGGGGAGAGATTTGAAGTCAGTGGTCTCCATCACCACAGATGGAGCTCCAGCCATGACAGGAAGAGGGAGGAGACTGGTTGCACGTTTGAAAGAGGACCACAATGACCTGACATCATCTGACTGCATCATCCATCAATCTGTCCTGCATGTCAGTCTGGGAAAATAGTAGGTCATAACAACGATGATGAAACTGATAAACTTTTTGAGAGCAACATCTTCCTTACAACACCACCTGCGATGAGGCTTTCTGACAGAGGCCAATGCCAGTTTTGATGACTTACTACTGCACAACAATGTCAGATGGCTCAACAAAGGCAGGGTTCTGGAACGTTTTCTGGCAATTCGTGAGGAAATCAAAGCTTTCTTATTAGAGCAAAAGAGTGACAACGCAACTCAGTTTTCTGAGTTTTTGGAGATGAGGAGAAGATGGAAACAGTTGCATTTTTGACAGACATTCCATCACACCTTAATAAACTGAATGTTAAACTGCAGGGACAGGACAACACAGTGTGTGATATGATAACAGCATTCTGGTCTTTACAGAAGAAATTGGAGCTTTTCAAGAATGATTTCCAGGGAGAACTTGTACACTTCCCCAATCTTCTGGTGCAAACGCAGGGAGACAAAGATGTCCCCAACCATACGCCCGTAACACTCTCCCCTGATCAAATCAAATCAAATGTTAATTATCACATGCGCCAAATAAAACAGGTGTAGACCTTACAGTGAAATGCTTACTTACAAGACCTTAACCAACAATGGAGTTTTAAGAAAATACAATAACAAAGTAAGAGATAAGAATAACAAATAATTAAATAGCAGCAGTAAATAACAATAGCGTGGTTATATACAGGGGGTACCGGTACAGAGTCAATATGCAGGGCCACTGGTGTCGAGGTAATTGAGGTAATATGTACATGTAGGTAGATTTATTAAAGTGACTATGCATAGATAATAGAGAGTAGCAGCAGCGTAGAAGGGTGGGGGGGGGGGCAATGCAAATAGTCTGGGTAGCCATTTGATTAGATGTTCAAGAGTCTTATGGCTTGGGGGTAGAAGCTGTTAAGAAACCTCTTGGACCTAGACTTGGCGCTCCGGTACCACTTGCCTAGCGGTAGCAGAGAGAACAATCTCTGACTAGGGTGGCTGGAGTCTTTCGCAATTTTTAGGGCCTTCCTCTGACACCGCCTGGTATAGAGGTCCTGGATGGCAGGGAGCTTGGCCCCAGTGATGTACTGGGCCGTACGCACTACCCTCTGTAGACCTTGTCGTCGGAGGCCGAGCAGTTGCCATACCAGGCAGTGATGCAACCCGTCAGGATGCTCTCGATGGTGCAGCTGTAAAACCTTTTGAGGATCTGAGGACCAATGACAAATCTTTTCAGTCTCCTGAGGGGGATTGGTTTTGTCGTGCCCTCTTCACGACTGTCTTGGTGTGTTTGGACCGTGTTAGTTTGTTGGTGATGTGGACGCCAAGGAACTTGAAGCTCTCAAACTGCTCCACTACAGCCCCATCAATGAGAATGGGGCGTGCTCAGTCCTCCTTTTCATGTAGTCCCCAATAATCTCCTTTGTCTTGATTACATTGAGGAAGAAGTTGTTGTCCTTGCACCACACGGTCAGGTCTCTGACCTCCTCCCTGTAGGCTGTCTCATCGTTGTCGGTGATCAGGCCTACCACTGTTGCGTCATCGGCAATCTTAATGATGGTGTTGGAGTCTGGCCATGTAGTCATGAGTGAACAGGGAGTACAGGAGGGGACTGACTACGCACCTCTGAGGGGCCCCCGTGTTGAGGATCAGTATGGCAGATGTGTTATTACCTACCCTTATCACCTGGGGGCAGCCTGTCAGGAAGTCCAGGATCCAGTTGCAGAGGGAGGTGTTCAGTCCCAGTGTCCTTAGCTTAGTGATGAGCTTGGAGGGCATTATGGTGTTGAATGCTGAGCTGTAGTCAATGAACAGCATTCTCACATAGGTGTTAATTTTCTCCATGTGGAAAAGGGCAGTGTGGAGTGCAATGGAGATTGCGTCATCTGTGGATCTGTTGGGGGGGTATGCGAATTGGAGAGGGTCCAGGGTTTCTGGGATGATGGTGTTGATGTGAGCCATGACCAGTCTTTCAAAGCATTTCATGGCTACAGATGTGAGTGCTACAGGGCAGTAGTCATTTAGGCAGATTACTTTGGCATTCTTGGGCACAGGGATTATGGTGGTCTGCTTGAAACATGTTGGTATTACAGACTGGGTCAGGGAGAGGTTGAAAATGTCAGTGAAGAATCAGGATGGTATCATAGGAAAAGACACCTCATTCACAAGGATTCGCACAGAAGTGGGAATGTATCATACTTTGACCAAAATTATAATTTGTTGACTTAAATCGTTGTGCAACATCATGGGCCATCATTTTTCAGCTCGAAAATGTGGATTTCTACAGTGGGCATTTACATTTAAACTGTATACTATTGCTTTAATAGTTAATACTCCCCGGCGCTAGGATCCGGAGGATTGAGCTCTGCATCTCTCTCGCTCTCTCTCTGCTCCTCTCTCCCTCCTCTCCTCGCTTTTTCTCCCAAGCCTGTTTTAAAGTCTCTGCCAGACTTTGGCACACACGCTACTTCCTGGATGGAGGAATGGAACACTTCCAGTGCCGCTCCAACTATTCCCTCTCTGTTTTCGCCAGCAGAACCGCTGCAGCTCTCCGCTGCATGGACTACTGCCATTAGCGTCCTCTGCTCCTATCTATTCTATCCTTGATAAATGAACTGATTGAAGCTCGAAAGCTATTTCTCTACTAACTGACATGTTTTTTTTGGGGAGTATCAAGAAGCTGTTTGGAAGGAGGTTTTGAGAAGTAAATACTATTTTCTGCACGTTCCAAGACCCGCACTGAACAGTCACTAGCCTACATTTAGCAGCATTTGCACTGCTTTTACGCAGGGGACATTGATTATTTGATCAGACGGATAACTCAACAGTTGCCCTTTTTGCTCTCGATGTTCATTTTGTCATGCGGAGGCTACTGCAATCGTGTTGCTGGTGGATCTTGTCTCTGATTTTGTCTGCCTTCGTGCTCTTTTGGGCTGACTGTCATCCTGGTAAGTTTTTCTAAGTCATATCTCTCCTCTTTTGCAAGCTTGGTGATTTTCATGACTTGAGAAGTCGTGGAGTAGGCTAGGAAACATTAGTGCAATATGACTAAACTCGGCTCATACACGACTGGAATATTAATGTAATGTAATGATGATGATTTTTTTTAAATAATTAGGCTGTATGCTAGGCTACACATTCAATCAGACAACAGCCACGATCCACGATACCATTTGGGATTATGGAAATATAGATTTCTCTCGCAAAAGTATTTGCTTTTCCATTGCAATTTTTTCGTGAATCTAATACATTTCTAGTAGGCTATACAGTCCATCCAAAAGGTGGTGAAACTCCCTTCCACTTTATCCCCAGATTAACACGCGGCGGGGTATTCGGTAGGCTATACCAACAGGAAAGCTCATGATAATAATTAGTATAGCCTATAAACAATATAGTTTATTGTTGCAACAACGATCTGAAAATAATTGCAGTCCTCATAAATTGCCTTGATAATTGACAGCGCGGAGCGCCAATGCAACCAAACCGTTATCTCCAAACCGTGCGGCTACAGTGCGGAAAGGCAAATCAACGGCATTGAAAACATGTAGATTTATCGTTGTATAGCCTATTATATCACATTCCAATTGTGTCTAACTACAAGGTTATGCATAAACCCATAAAGCATATAAAACGGTCATCGTTAGCGCGCCGCAACAGCAGGTAATTGACACAAATAAATAGGCTACCCAAATGTGTCGTCCATTTGACGCCGGTACTGAATTAAACCATCCTTGAGTCGTGGCGCAATGTTCACAAACTCCGTTCTGACTTGGCAAAAAGAAAATCAGAGAAAAATGACTGCCTGCATCAATGGAAATGTTGCTCACGGAGCTTCGTCATTTGGAATGGTAAATAGAAACATTCCTATAAATAATTGTCAATATTTGACTATGCTCAGACGAATACAGTTCCTTGTGATTTGGGAGTAATATATAGGCTATAGGCTATATATCGCACGGGCGCTTAGAGGATTCGCACCGCTGTCCCTGTGGTTGTTTTAGTAGAATTTTAATTTGGGTGACCTTGAGCTGGAGTTTCCTCAAGCTTTTAGAATTTGATCATCGTTACACCAGGTCCAAGAAATGTATTTGTTGCCGGCTTGACAGTCCCTTGATGTGAAGGCGCTGCGATGGACGCTCATGGAATCCGCAACACAAATCCAATAGTTGTGTTTATTTTTTTTTCTAAATCAAACGATCAACTATTACATTTGAATGAGATGCATTACACATTGCGTCTGGTGCCGGTATTTGGAAGCCAATACACACATTGTAATTCCCATGTATCCTAGATATGCAATTGCATTCCTTTACACTCTGAAGAGATATTATGTAAGCGAATGCCTAGTATCCAGCTACAGGTGATGCATGAAGTGAATAAGCAAACCATAAACTTTTTATGCGAATTTACATGTAGAAATACACTGTGTGTGTCTCTCACTCTCTCTCCGCACCCTCTCTCTTTCTCTCTCTGTGTGTTTGATTAATTTGTCATATTTTCTCTCATTCTAAAATGTGAAAATAATAATCTATTGCTGTGCTGTGTGCTCTTTGCAAATCCAAAACCAAATATAATTCATCACCCCTGGTTTGTACAGTTTGTCTGTGATGAAACAAAACGTAGGTTACTTTACTGAAAAATCAACATTTCATACTTGATTTATCATTAGAGGAGTGATGAATGCTTGAGGAACAGTTCACAGAAGGGCAAATACAAGCCCCAACGACTGGGACTCTCTCTCTCTATCTCTCTCTGCTGGTGTGCAGTGTGCCAAACATCAAGGTATCAGCCTGCTGTATGCTGCACTAGGGGTTTGAGTGGGACCAGTTAGTAGTACACGGAGAGAAAAGCAGAGTGTGATCACTTCTATGATGTACTGTATCATGTGCAGCAGTTGCCGCAAGCAGTTGTATGACTAAAGTGATAGTTTTTAGTTATGACTGTGAAGTTATAGTAAGAGAGTGAAAGAGACACCAAACGACTAAAAGTTTGAGAATATACGATTTTGTATTTGATCACATATTTTTTCTGTTTTGTATATCTAGCCTCATTATTAAGTAGTTTATAGGACTGTAATAGTTTTTTTTTTTTTTTACAAACTGTGATCTTTACCCTCTGCTCATTAAAAGTGCTTTAACTGTTTACAACAGTCTCCTTCAGTGTCAGGTCTTCCAACAATACAGCTGAACACTGTAGACAGACGGACAAAATGGCAACTTCATTATTCTTGTCATGTTTCTGTGAAAGAGGCTGCTGCACTCTTCAGTCTCCCGAAATAGTCTGTTTTCTTACTGTGTATTGGGGACGCCAAAGCATATTTTTGGGATATAAAAGGTGCTGAATATCACTGCGGGGTGTCTCCTGCCACAGAGCACCAGCTCCCACCTCCAGTCTGGATGTGAGGGTACTATGAGTCCAGTCACAGCCAGGCTGGTAATGAAAAACAGAACACATTGCCTTGTCATTCACCTCTCCACCATTCAGACCAGAGCGACTAGGAGGAAATACGGGGAGAGAGGGAAAGAGATCTGTTTGGCCTTCGATCAGTCCCCATGTCTGTGAAATGAATGTATGTTGTTGACAGAACAAGCAAAACAGAACAGTCGTTGTAATCTTATGAGAAGCTCCTTAGCCAGCACATCTTTTCATTTTCCTCTCCTTTTTATTTATTTACCTTCCCTTCATTGTCATCTGGGGAGAGTGAAATTGTTTGAGCCTGATAGAATGAAATAATGTGTTTATTATCCTATCTGAGCAGGCTGTGCCTTAAATTCAGAGTTACAGCGTACAATAGTACATTTTGACATTTAGGGAAGATTGGATATACTCTTGGCCTCAGTAGCAACATTATCATCATCATCATCTCTTCCAGCACTGGCTATTATCTGCCTCACGCACAAACCGGAGCAGCTCAAATGTCCGCCAGGTCACTTTATCAGTCTCTGGGCCTGTCATCGTCGCCAAGCTCCTAATAGATTGATTAAAAGATATGGAGGAAAGCAGACAGTTAACTGCGTGGGACGCTGTCATGTTGCAGTTGCTTAGTGATTTTGTACAGGGTTCTTGAGGAAAGTGTGGGTTGTGGAGAGAGATGCTGAACTATACGACAGCACACTGCAATGTGTTGTGTTTATTGGAGTTATCAGAATTAGCTTTCTGGTACTCATGCTGTTATATACAACATTAGGGCAATTATCAATGCTAATATTACTACTAATTAATATTTTCACAATACTCATAATAATAATGATAATTTGAATAATACATAATTGAAAATCTGTGTTTAGAGTTGTCATCAGCATTTCTGCTGAGTTAGGCATTCCCGTTGTTTAATCTGTCTCTCATCAGTTTTTCGCCTCATAAATTCCGAAGCCCAGTGAGCTGCTGGGAAACGCGGTCCATGCTGGGAAGATTCCGGGCTGCCTTCCCTTTTTCCTGCCATAGCTCTTGGGCTTAATGGACTGCTGAAAATAATAGCTGCTTCATTCAACAGTGGGCTTCGGCGTGGCCTTTTCTATTGTTCCAGCTCATTGTTTTAATCAAGTCTTCACTGGATTATTTTCAATGGGAAGGGGTGGGAGTTTCCCATCATTTCCTTCAAGGTTCTGGAATTATTCACCGGTCTGCCCTTTGCTGCTTTGAAACAATCTCTCTCTCTTTCTCTGCTTTTTCTGTTCTCCCTCTCTTTTTGTGAGCTCGTTCTGATTGCTTCCAGTGTGCTCCGGTTCAGTTAATGTGTTTCCTGCCCAGCCCTCCCTCTCTCTCTGTGAGAAGCACATCTCACGCTGTTAGATGCAGGGTGTCCATTATCCCACAACATGCATTGAAGTAGATACTTTTTCAATCGCACATCTTGCTTATGTTTAATTTGAAGTGCCTGGAATATACTGCCTGTAATGCTTTCATATAATTGTATTGTACTGTATCCCATGTATTCTAATACATGGATTAGTAACAACGGTCAAAATATTTTCCTCACAATGGGTGATGAAGGTGACAAAGGGCAATGCAAGATAATAGCAAGAGTTAATTGCGCACATGTCAAGTAATGATTTAGACCTTGCTGCACATACTTATCTTCAATTCAAGTACGCTTGCCCTGTTTCCCAGAGAGGCAGATTAGAGGTTGAGAAAAGGCAAGTCGTAGCATTTCCAATGTCCTTTTGGATGTCGGGCTGCAGTTGAGGTGACAGCAACCAGCAGAGAGTTACCTCTCTCCTAGCAGTACTGTCACAGACACCCCCCCAGGTTGAACAGGGATGGGGTGAAGACGGGAGACCAGAGGGTGTAACAGGAACTGTTTAGAGACCAGAGGATGTAGTACTGACAGGCCAGACAGTCCTCCTCCCATTCCCCGAAACCCTGCCACTGCTCTTATCAGACCTGGGGTGCATGCAGGCCTCTAAATGTAATGGACAGCCCAGCTCACCATGTGATGCCTGCTGTGAGAGGGAGAGAGGGGGGAGGTGGTGAGACAGAGAGAGGGTTAAACTCTCACCCCCTCTGTGCCGGTAACGCTGCCTGCCAGGCTGCCTGTCCCTGGAGCCTGGGGAGTGGAGTGGTGCCAGGGAGGATGTCAGTTCCGTGGATTGGTCAGTGTTAAAACTCCCAGGACTGACAGGCTGTCGGGTGAGGAGGTGAAGTCTGGTTATCTGTTTGTTTTTGTTAGATAGATGAAAAGTGGGATTTCATCACAAACAAATGGAATGGAATAGCTTGATTGGAGCTTTGTTAGTTGTATGATGTTTGCCTAGTGATAGATTTTCAGTCTCTACAATTGCTTTGACAGAAACCCACACACGTTACAGCTCTTATGTTCTCTATCAAGCCATTTAGCTGTAAGTCCTCTATTGAGTGCAGACAATCCATTGCAACATATTTGATTTGTCTTCAAATATCTCATATTGATTTCTTAGCCTCTTTGAACAGTGAAAGTCTCCTTTCACTCCGTTCCTCTTCACTTTATCTTCACTTTTTTTGTGATCCAGGGTAGTTCGACATTGAGCGTTTTAAAGGTGCAGTGCAGTCAAAAAAATGAAATTCCTTAAAAAAAAGAAGATATTTCTACACTGAGGTCGAAATAACACTGAAAATTATGATAATACCCTTTTAGTGTAAGAGCTTTCTGAAATAAAACGCCTGGAATTTTAGACTGTTCAGGTGGATGGATCTTTTGGCCCACAGTCATCTTTTTTATATATATATATCCTCCTATCCTCCTTGAAGGGGTAAGCGTGGTAGGCTCTACAGTCTAGACGATCCTATCTGCCAATCAGGGCTGTGTATGTAATAAAGCAATTGTACACAAGAGGCTGTGAGAAACTACTTTTTTTTAGCTGTGCTGCGGTCATAGGTACAAGGCAGAGCCGAGTACCGTAAATCAGCACAGTCGTGCTAAAAAGGTAGTTTTGCACAACTTCGAGTGTACAATTGCTTTTCTACAATGGATTACCGAATAAATAAAAAACTTGATTTTGATAAATGTATTCATAGGCTACTATTTTATCCCTCAACAAAAATATAGGCCTAGTCCCCACACTATGGTTGCTAGCCAAGCCGGCCGTTCATTCTATCGGTTAGGTTGCCAGAGACGCGACCCAGTCGTGAAGTCTTTTTGTTCTTTATCTATGGACGCGACCCAGTTGTTCACTCTAAATGTTCCGTTTGTTCTCAATAGGACAGTGGAGATCGAATTTCAATATTGAAACACTGTTGCAAATGTCGAGAGACAGACAGCAACGTTGGTACAAACCCCCGTTGTTGCAAACCAAATGTTAGGCTGGAAGCAAGAGGAAATAATGTCTAGATGCTTTTTACACTGGAGATCAAAGTACTGAATTGGCTGGCTGGGCTGATGGGACAGTGGATGTGCAAGGATTTTTTAAATGGAACGGAAAACCCCAAAAAATTCGTCCTAGACTAGCCGTGCTTAACAGATTTTTTTAGTATGGCTTAGAATGTGTCTCAACCAATCACAATGCTTGTTTTGACAAATCCATTGTTGAAATATATTTACATTTGTATCAAAACGCCCACGCGGTCAGACTGAACATTGTAATGGGAAAAGGAGGCTACGGGAAATTAATTATTAATATATATGTATATTTTGAGTTATTTTCATGAAATAAACACAGTGATTTATTAGACATACAGTGATTATTTAAAAATGTAGTTAGAAAGACTGCAACCTTTTTCTCATAGTTTTCTAAATTATTTGTATGAATAATGATTTGCGATTATAAGCCACAGTGTAAAGTCCAGAATTTTTCTTGGTGTCGAGACCTTTTATCACTCGTATTCACTCGTACAGCACCTCTTTATCACCTCTGAGGTGGGCAAATATCACATTTCTAATTATAATGGGTTTCACATGTGAGTAGTAGTAGACTTATACAACCTTATAATATAACACTGTTTTACTCCTCTGTTTACTATCCCACTTCTGAGTTTTCAGGCTCAGCCTTGTTCTCCCTCTCTCTGTCTCTACCTTACTCTGCAATCACAATTAGCATGTTTCTGTAGCCATGGAGGAGACATAAAATAACAAATTAAGGAGCTCAAGCCAGTGCCGATGAAGTTAAATGCATTTTTTCCTGTGAGGTTGTCAAGTGATCCTCTGTTACCGCTGCTCTAGCAACCAGGGAATGCTAAGTATAGACTCAGCAAGGACACACACAACGGTCTGTGTGGTTATGTGTGTGGGTTGAGTGCTCAATGATGTGTGGTATTAGCAATTGGATACATTAATGCAATAAACAATTAATAATTAAGATTCAGCATTAGCCTCAATGTCAGCATCAAGATGCAAACTGCTGAGGATACTTAAGGATATCATTTTGAATGATGACCTTCTGTCTGGGATGCTAATGACTAAATACATACCTTTTAGTTTCATTACCGTACAGTGTGACTCATGGCACATTTGAACTGGACCATTAGACTTATTTTTAGTTGTATGATGTGAAAAAGTCTGAAATTGTTTTTACGAAGCTCAGTCAGTTTCCCAATGTGCTTACTTCGGATTATCACTGTCATTAATTCACAGTGTTTGTTCGGCCAATCAATCAGACCCTTGGTGAGAGAGTGATAAACTTCATCCATCACCGTTCCCACTTTCGCCGGACCCCTCGCTTCCTAGCCTGCATGTCTTCCTGCCTCTCTTTAAATAAATTCTTATTTTCACCCCCTTCATCGATTCTGGACCTTTTTACTCCCTTGCACTGGCAGTTCCAAAACAAAGTCAAGGCTCTCACTCCAATTGTCCAATCACTCATGATTTGTACCTCCATCAAATATTTACAACGCAAACACAAATCTGCTGCAATGCCATTTTCTGCACTGAGTGAGGCTAGACTCTTTTGGGAAAGCTTTAGCAACTTAACTTTAGCCTTTCTCCATTAACAACTATGTGTTGGAGGGGCAAGGCTGTAATGAAGTTAAAACAGCCAACACTTTTGCCAGAATAGAATACAGTAGAATAGAATAGAGGCTAGTGGTGAACTGAAATAATAATGTTTTTTTTATAATGCTTCACTCCTAATGCTATTTGTCAGTGGACCGAACCAGGATAATTGTTTCCTTTCATTGCCCCACTTGTTTCTCATAGGTGTTGCATTTTAGAGAGGTTGATAAACTGTGTAATGTCTGCCTGCTCCTAGAGAATAATAGTCACAGGGATGTGGCATGCCCTTTCCACTGTCCAAATGCATTAGTGTTGCACTAGGGTGACTGAGAGGTCTTAGCAGGTTACAGCCTTGATATCCACTCCCATTTCCCTGGCAAAGTAAAAAAAAGAAAAAGATATAGAAAATAAAAAAGAGAGAAAATCACCACATGCCATGAAGTGTTGTGTCACAGAGTCAGCGGCAGGCCTGAGAGTAGAGAGCAGTATGAGCCCTCCTCATTAAATTCTCACAGTGGCATTGGTTTTTCCACTTTAATGCTTGGGAGATGTTGGCTTCCTCCCCTGAGAGATGGGGACAAGGGCTATGGAGTTGGCTGCACTGCCCAATTTGTCTTACTTCTGGGGAGGCTGTTTAAACTTCAATGCCTTCTCCCGCTGCCCATCTCTCTCTCCCTCTCTCTCGCGCTCTCCCTCTCTCTCGCGCTCTCTCTCTCTGTATCTCTCGCTCTGACCATTTTTGTTTGTGTACTAAAGTAATGCATGCAGATCACTGCCAGTCACCCAATGCTGAATCTGCAGTGAAAAAGTGTGATGGTCAATGTCACACCACAGTCATTTGTCACAGCTATAGTGAAAGTCAGATAGATTGATCCTTCACAAATCACAGTAGCACAAACAGCCCCAACCAGCCATTATGAATACTGAATGTACAGAACGTCTCACATCAACAGAAACACTGCTGGATGGGTCTCTGGGGTGCGTTGTGAAACATCACCACATCCCTCCCTGTCAATCAAAGAATGAGAGGACCGTTTCACAGAGACCACTTCAGCTTTTAAAGCATGGAGGGTATTATTTCTGGCCACACTTGAATGTCTAAAACTATATAGAAAGTATATAAAAATTACATTACATGACCAAAGGTATGTGGACACCTGCTCATGGAACATCTCATTCCAAAATCATGGGCATTAATATGGAGTTGGTCCACCCTTTGCTGCTATAACAGCCTCCACTCTTCTGGGAAGGCTTTCCACTAGATGTTGGAACATTGCTGTGGGGACTTGCTTCCATTCAGCCACAAAAGCATTAGTGAGGTCGGGCACGGATGTTGGGTGATTAGGCCTTGCTCGCAGTCGGCGTTCCAATGCATCCCAAAGTTGTTCGATGGGGTTGAGGTCAGGTCTCTCTGCAGGCCAATCAAGTTCTTCTACACCGATCTCGACAAACCATTTCTGTATGGACCTCACTTTGTGCAGAGGGGCATGAAACAGTAAAGGGCCTTCCCCAAACTGTTGTCACAAAGTTGGAAGCACAGAATCGTCTAGAATGTCATTGTATGCTGAAGCGTTAAAATGTTCCTTCACTGGAACTAAGGGGCGTAGCCCGAACCATTGAAAACAGCCCCAGACTATTATTCCTCCTCCACCAAACATTACAGTTGGCACTATGCATTCGGACAGGTAGCGTTCTCCTGGCATCCGCCAATCCCAGATTCGTCTGTCGGACTGACAGATGGTGAAGCATGAGTCATTACTCCAGAGAACGCGTTTACACTGCTCCAGAGTCCAATGGCGGCGAGCTTTACACCACTCCAGCTGACGCTTGGCATTGCGCATGGTGATCTTAGGCTTGTGTGCGGCTGCTTGGCTATGGAAACCCACTTCATGAAGCTCCCGACAAACAGTTATTGTGCTAACGCCGCTTCCAGAGGCAGTTTGAAACTCTAGTGAGTGTTGCAACCGAGGACATATGATTTTTACGCACTACGCGTTTCAGCACTCGGTGGTCCCATTCTGTGAGCCAGTGTGGCCTACCATTTTGCGGCTGAGACGTTTTTGTCCTAGACTTTTTTACTTCACAATAACAGCACTTAGAGTTGACCGGGGCAGCTCTAGCAGGGCAGAAATTAGACGAACTGACTTGTTGGATATGTGGCATCCTATGAAGGTGCCACGTTGGCCTTACTGAAGAGCTCAGTGACTTTCAATCCACTGCCAATGTTTGTCTATGGAGATTGCATGACTGTGTACTCAATTTTATACTCTTTCTCAGCAATGGGTGTGACTGAAAGAGCCAACTCCACAAATTTGAAGGCGTGTCCACATACTGTTGTATATATCGTGTATAATGGACCTATACGTTTTCAAATAACTGCCCTTTTTCTGGCCCGCAAATATCTTTTGACCAACAAATCATTCCCCAAAGAATCTGTGCAGCCCACTGCTGATTTTTGAAATCCTGATGTGTCCCTTGAGCCAAAATGTTTGCCCACCCCTGCTTTAAAGTATGCATCTCCTAAAGAGATTAATGCGCCTCATGTCTTTCATTAATAATCTCATAAAATTCATTAGCTGGAATTCCCCTCAGAGGTGGGATTTGAGAGTGTTCTGCTTGTTAAAGTCCTTTCTTAAAGATCACGCCTGGGAATGAGAGAAAAAGAGCTTCAGAGCAAATGCAGAAGAGGATAGATGAAGGAAGAGAGAGAAAGAGGCTACTTTTTTCTTAGAGCAGCACGTGGAGAGGCAGTGTTTAATGGGAGCCATATTGATTCCTTTGACTTGCCACCTTTGGGTAATAAATGTTTGTTTTTTTAATAGAATCTTCCCATTCCATTCCTATAATTATCAGGCCGTTTGAATACGGTGGTCTTTTCCTCTGACACAGCAGTAGGTTTGGGTGGTATCCAGATTTTCATACCTTCATACCATTCCTGAACTATATACCATACATACCATATACCGTATTACCGGCAGTGCACACAAAGTGCGCTATTTCTTTCCAAACGTCAAAATATTTTTGTTTCGTTTTTTTGTTTAAAAAAATGATACACAAAAATGATTTAGGCAGCAGTGATCTTGATCCAGAAGGGGATTGATTGTCCAAGAAGCTTGCTCTTGCAAGCTAGTCACTTAGCTAGCAAGTTAGCTAACCAAATGCATTGCTGGAGACCTGAGCTGAAAATAATTGATTTGGCACAACTTAGTTCACTTATAAGCAGTGTTGTATAACGTCGATATTTCAAAATCCCCCGGTATACGGAATATACGGTATACCGCCCAAGCCTGTACGGCAGCGTTTCTGTGTGGTCATTCACCTCCACCATCAGCACCTGGCGTAATCCGCCAGTATCATCAGCATTCCTGTGCTTTCACAGTTGACTTTCATATCAGAGAGAAATAGAGAGATCTTTGCATTTGTTGCTGTGCAATTATGTGATAAATTACATTTCATATGGTAGAGGTAAGAGGTATCAGTACTCCCCCCCCCCATCTTCAGGTAGATTATTTAATTTTTTTCTTCTTAACTTGACAATGAAGAGATTGCTTCTCTGAGTGGCCTGGCCTGATGACAGTTCACTCCAGATGGATGGACATGGAGATGAAGATGAAGATGGGTGTTCTGAGCTGCTGATGCTACTGCTTCTGTCATCTTGTCTCTTGAACCCCTGTGTTCTGGACTCACTGGGTGGTGGATGCTGTATTTTGGGGTGTCACTCTTCTTACTGGTCTCTTCCAAGTCTCTTGTTTTCTGATATTTTCTGAATTACTTGTTTCTTGTGTCCCATATTATTGCATGTTATGACCTCTCAGAACATCTCAAGGACATAACATTTCCTCTCAAAATGTCATGTAATGTGTTTACTCTAATCATATATTTGCTCAAAGTCACCTGTATGCCTCGTGCTCGGTAGTAATATTTATCTATCGCTTCATCTATGTCCTCCATCATGGTCACAGAGAGACTCTCTGTCCTCTCTGATTTCCTGATCAGGGTGCTGGAAGTGTTTGGCTCCTCAGTCCAGATGTTCAACAGATGGGCCTCACTAATATTACCCTGGGGGTTCGCAGGTTTCCTCTCGTGCTCTCCTTCCTTCTCTCCCTCTCGATCGCCCAGCTCTCCTTCTCTTTCGCTCTCTCTCTTTCTTCCCTTCTCTCTCTTCCGTTCTCTCTTTCACTCTCGTTTGCTCGGTCTCTCCATTTTCTTTCTTTCCCCTGTGTCTCACTCACTCGCTCCTTTCTTTCTTTTCTTTCTCTCCCTCACACTCTCTTTCTTTCTTCTTTATTTCTCCCCCTCGCCCTACACACTCTCCTTCTCTTCCTTTGTTCTTGAAAAGGGATGGAGTCAGAATGGAGTGAGTAGTGAGAGGAGAGATTTCCAGGCAGGATTGGGCCAGGCTCAGTACCATTGCTCATCGGTAGACAAGCGCCTGTGTTCCACCTGAAATCCCTCTGGATTTACGCTGGGACCGCAGCCATCTTTCTTCCGTTAATCACCTCGGGGCTGGGCGCTCTCTCGCCCGTCCTGGGGCCGATGGATGACCCGCGGGGGAAATCTAATGGAACCCAGCCAAGCCTGACGCTCCAGAACACTTTCTAGGTGGCACACGGAGACGTACTCTGCAGAGACACAGAAATGTTAGTGATCTCAATGGAGTTTGCAGAATTAAATCTGCTTTGATATGCAAAGGTTGTGTTCGTTGTCCTTCAGCGAACTTCGTTTTTTTGCATCCAAAAACTTGCTAATGTACTTAGTCCAATATATCCCCTTTTTATTTGTTGTATATGTTTTTGTTTATTTGCACAGTAGGGATGTTACCAGAGCTGGACCCTGAATCTCTAGATACTGAGGAGAGCACCTTTTCAATAGATCCTATAAAAGGGCACAAGAAATGCCTTTTAACAGTATTCAGCTCAGGATTCTGATATAATCTCAAAGGAGAGTGAATGTCTATGTCGACTGTTATCAGGTAAGTGCTTGGAAGTGATTTTATGTCAAAAGTATAATGAAGGACACTGTTTAGAATAGGTTTTGAGCAAAGCTTCCATTAACATGATGGGTTGTATCTACTTTTCACCACAAGGTTCAGTGTAGTCATGACTGCAGAAGCAATTTTATAGAAGGACAATGACTAACATACTGTTTTATTAAAAATAATAATGCTATATCTCATTAGTGGAGTTAGATAAACTCCTGATACATTTCTCCAAACTCTCTCTATATGCATCCCTATCTCCCTCTTTCTCTGCTCCATTTTCTGGCTCTTTCTCTTCTTTCTGGTCCTTCCCCTCTCTCTCTTGCTGTCTATTTTTCCTCTTCTCCTCTTTCCCCTGTGCCTTTGTTTGAGGGCCTTTGGTGCTCGTACTGGTGCCATACTGGATGGTCGCCGTTTTGCAAGCTCCTATGTAACTCCAACTAAATGAGGAAGCGGCGGCGTTACAGAGGAAGCGGCGGTGTTACAGAGGCAAGGGAGGGGGATCCTGGTGAGATTAAGGCGAAGGGAAAACCAGCCACCTCTTCCATTCTACTGGCTAATGTACAGTCACTTGATTATAAGATGGATGACCTATGATCGTGGATTTGCTACCAACGAGACTCTCGAACTGCAATATTCTTTGCTTTTCAGAAACATGGCTTTCGGACAAGATACTCCCCATGGGTAACCAACTCGATGGATTCTCTATTCACCGCGCAGACAGGATAATGGAGTCGGGGAAATTGAATGGGGGAGGGGTTTTCCTCTTTATCAACTCCAACTGGTGTGCTAATTCCAGTGTGGTGGAAGTGTCGACCCACTGTTCACCCTTTTTGGAATACCTGATGGTCAAATGCCGACCCTTCTACCTCCCAAGGGAGTTTTCAGATTTTATCGTGACTGCTGTGTACATTCCACCTCAGGACAAGAAAAATAACAAGCTGATGCTTCACGAACTGTACAAGGCTATAAACAAGCTGGAAAACCTACACCCAGAGGATGCCTTTCTGGTTTAATTCTGCGTCACTAAGACACGTGATGCCCAACTTCCATCAACACGTCGCCCAATGCCACTAGGGGCGATACAATTCTAGACTACTGCTATTCTACCCACAAGCAAGTATACAAGACCCTCCCCCATCCGCAATTCAGCAAATCAGATTATGACTCCGTACTCTTGCTTCCTGTTTACAAGCAGAAGCTGAAACAGGAAGTACCCACGATCCGCGCCGTTGAGAAATGGTCACCAGAATCAGAGGTTATGCTACAGGACTGCTTTGCTAGCGCTGATTGGAATATGTTTCGAGACTCCGCTGGTAACATTGACGAGCTATCCACCTCCATCACCTGCTTCATTAGAAAATGCATCGGTGATGTTGTACCCACGGTGAGGGTTTGCTGCTTCCCCAATCAAAAGCACTGGATTAACAGCAAGGTTGGCGCTCAACTAAAGAACAGTGCTACCACACACAGAGCTATCGTAGGCAACCCTGATGCTACAGCTAAAGACAGGAATAAATACAAGAAGGCCCGTTATGACCTCCGCATAGTCAACAAACGAGCAAGAGGACAATGAAGAAATAAGGTGGAATCATATAACACAGGCTCCGACACCCGCCGCATGAGGCAGGGGCTACAGTCCATTACGGGTTACAAAGGAAGACCCAACCGTGATCTGATCAACGATGCCTCTCTACAAGATGAAATCAATGCATTTTATGCATGCTTTGACAACAACAACATCGAGCCGGGTGTGAGGGCCGTCACCGACCCAGAGGATTGGGTGATCTCGCTCTCCGAGGCCGACGTGAGAAGGGTCTTTAATCAGGTCAATAACCCCCAGGCCGCGGCCCCGACGGTATTCCAGGGCGCATTCTCAGAGCATACACAGAACAACTGGCAGGTATATTCACAGTAATTTTCAACCTCTCCTTTTCCCAGGCTGTAATCCCTTCATTTTAAAATGACCACAATCCTCCCTGTTTCTAAGAACTCTAAGGCTTCATTCCACAATGAATACCCCCCCGGAGCACTTCTGTAATCATGAAGTGCTTTGAAAGGCTTGTTATGGCACACATTAACTCCGCTACCCTAGACCCATTCCAATTTACATACCGCCCAACAGATCCATAGACGACGCAATCTCAGTCGCCTTTCATACTGCCCTCATACTCCTAGATAAGAGGAATACTTACGTGAGAATGCTGTTCATTGACTACAGCTCAGCGTCCAACACCATTGTCCCCTCCAAGCTCATCACCAAGCTTAGGACTCTGGGTCTGAACACCTCCCTCTGCAACTGAATCCTGGACTTCCTGACGGGCCGACCACAGGTGGTGAGGGTGGGCAACATCACTTCCGCCACGCTGACCCTTAACACAAGGGCCCAACAGGGGTGTGTGCTTTGTTCCCTCATGTACTCCCTTTTCACCCACGACTGTGTGTCCACGCACAACTCCAATAACATTATCAAGTTTGCTGACGAGACGACAGTGGTAGGTCTGGTCACCGGTGATGATGAGTCAGCCTACAGGGAGGAGGTGACCTGGCAGTGTGGTGCTGGAACAACAACCTCTTCCTCATCGTCAGTTAGACCAAGGAACTGATCATGGGCGAGCAGGTCCCCATCCACATCAACAGGGCAGCAGTGGAGCAGGTAGACAGCTTCAAGTTCCTCAGTGTCCAAATCACTAAAGACTTAAAATGGTCCAAACACACGCACAGTCGTGAAGAAGGCGCGGCAGTGCCTCTACCCCCTCAGGAGGTTTAAAAAGTTTGGCATGGGCCCTCAAATTCTCAAAAGGTTCTACAGCTGTACCATTGAGACCATATTGACTGGGTGCATCACTGATTGGTATGACAATAGCACTGCCCTCGATCGCATGGCGCTACAGAGGGTTGTGCGGACAGCCCGGTACATCACTGGGGCTGAGCTCCCTGCCATCCAGGACCTCTATATCAGGCAGTGTTAAAAGAATGCCCGGAAAAGAGTCCAACCAAAGATTCCAACCACCCAAGCCGTAGACTATTTTCTCTGCTTTCGAACGGCAAGAGGCACAGGCGCATCAAGTCTGAAACCAACAGGCTTTTGAACAGCTTTTATCCCCAAGCAATACGACTCATAAATAGCTAACAAAATTGCTACACGGACTGAGTTAACCTTGTATCTTACTGACCTTTAATTTCAATCTTTACACTGTCTCTATGCACACTCACAGGGCCCTACACACTCACACACACTGTCACTCCAACACACACACAAACACTCTCTCCATCAATTGCTCACTCACACATAATATGCAGACATTTCTACTGACTCTACACACCCACACACCCACTCACATACAAGCTGCTGCTACTCTGTTTATCTTATATCATGTCACCTAGTGCCCTTTACCCCTGTACATAACTGCCTCCGTCACTCCAGTATCCCTGCACATGTAAATATGGTATTGGAACTGACTTTTTAAATTTTTCCTGTATATAGTATGCTTACTTTGTGTAATTTCATATTTCCTATTATTGCGTTTTTTTCTAGTAATACATTATTATTGATTATTGTTTTGTTGGATTTTGAGTTTGAGTTTGCAAGAATGCCATTTCACTGTACTTGTGCATGTGGCATTAAAACTTGAAACTTGAAAAGGCTCTTAGGCGGTGTCACTCAGAGGATCTCCAAAGTGACAGAATGTTGACAGGCATTGGGCGAATGTTGTAAAAGGAACATCTAATTGCCATTAAGCAGGGCCCGGACCCCAGCCTCAACATGACTGCAGGGCCTATTACCTAAAATGAACGGAGACACAGAGATACAGATCCCTCGCTTTCTGTCTCACTCTGGTCACGAACCCAAAGTCCTTGCCTCAAACACTCTTCACACTTTGTCCAACTAACTTCAGATATTAATAGATATGTGAATCAAAGCCTTCATCAGGGTATGTGAGTCACTCGTATAATCTGTGTGTTTATTTTACTTTGAGGCTGGGTTTTTGAGTTGTACTGTAGCTTGTACCAGATTGCTTAAGAAAGTATGTTTGTGTTTTCCATTCTATTCAGAAGCCAGCTCTCTGTTTTAGGTGTAGGTGTATAAAGATGTAGCGTTACAGTAGGCGTTTTTCAAACACACACACACATACACACATAGAGTACATACATAAAGAGGTGTTTTGTGTTGCAGGCAGTGTTGTTGTTCCACACAGCAGATGGCTGGTAACTGAATATGATCCTGTTTCCACTGCAGGTTCTGCTGGCAGTCAAATGATAATGTAAAACTCCCCTCTGGACCACTGTTTCTCAAAACTCTCCTCATGGAGCCCCAGCCGTTCATGTATTTAACTATTCCAGAGCTAGCACACCTGATTCAACTTGACAACTAATCATCAAGCCCTTGACTACTTGAATCAGGTGAGCTAGCTCAGGGCTACAACAAAACTGTGAAATGTCTGGGAGTCCCAGAGGACAGGTTTGAGAGCCACTGCTCTGGACATCACTGGTATGAGGCTTTATTACTGAGGAATACAACATGAACACAAAGCTCCTTACGGAGAATAGAAATGTAGAAGTTTTCATTTCAGTTGAATTTTACAACCAGCAGCATACCACCCTGCATCCCACTGCTGGCTTGCTTTTGAAGCTAAGCAAGGCTGGTCCCTTGATGGGAGACCAGATGCTGCTGGAAGAGGTGTTGGAGGGCCAGAAGGAGGCACTCTTTCCTCAGGTCCCCCCAAAAATATCCCAAATGACCCAGGGCAGTAACACTGCGTAGGGTGCTGTCTTTTGGATGGGATGTTAAACGAGTGTCCTGACTTTCTGTGGTCACTAAAGATCACATGGCACTTATCGAAAGAGTAGGGGTGTTAACCCTGGTGTCCTGGCTAAATTCACAAGCTGTCCCTCATACCATCACGGTCACCTAACCATCCCCAGCTTAAAATTGGCTCATTCATCCCCTGCCTCTCCCCTGTAACTATTCCCCAGGTTGTTGGTGTAAATGAGTGTTCTCAGTCAACTTACCTGGTAAAATAAAGGTAAAATAAAAAAGACTGTAGAGATAACTTGTAAAACCATACAGTATGAACTCAATTGTATAACTCTGTGCTGATAAAAAAGGGGACAATTGAGTAGGACTTTGTTAGATGTCTTTGTTTAAACAAACAGATGAATCAGAATCTCTAGAGATTCAAAATAACAAGAGTCTGAGGCCCACTTTACTTTCTAATAATAGTGATGGGAGAAGCACATCTCAGTAAACCCCCAAAAATGTTATGGATTGCGCAACAAAAGGCTGAACTTTGAACTTTTTGTGTTGTTGAAATAATTCCAATAGCTGTCTCTTGTGTCTTGCTAGATCGCATCCCAGAAAACATCATCCTGGAAAGACATAGTTATGGACTTTTTCACAGCAATGTTTATGGATTGTATCATTTAGTTATCCTGTTTCATACGGAGACAGAGAGAAACATTACCCTAAGCTGTCATTAAGATCAGCCCCTGTTGCTGTGGATACAGATTTTCTTCTGCTATGTGGTGATATTTTATGAGCAGCACCTTTTAACTCGTGGTGTCTTTGTTTAAAGAAGCAGAAGCGATAATTGTCTGAATGCTAATTATGACATAAATTCTTAGTGATCCCACAGCCCTTATTTTTTTCATTTGACATCACACAGAGGATATACTTCTCTCTGGTCCTGTCTATTCCACTTAACATTAGAAACTGGATAGAGAATAGGATACAAAACAACATATTGTCATTACATACATCAAAATCAAATAACATTATATTGTTCGCATACACATATTTAGCCGGTGTTATTGCAGGTGTAGTGAAATGCTTGTCTTCCTAGCTCCAACAGTGCAGTAATATCTAACAATTCACAACAATACTGTCATGTCTACTCCTGCTCCCCCTCACCGGCGCTCGACGTCGCCAGTTTACTCATTATTATGCACACCTGCCACCATCGCTATGCACACCTGCGTCTCATGAGACTCACCTGGACTCCATCACCTTCCTGATTACCTCCCCTATATCTGTCACTCTCTTTGGTTCTTTCCCCAGGCGTTATTGACTCTGTTTCTGTGTTTCATGTCTGTACGCGACTTGTGTTTCTTGTTTTGTTCTATGTTCCATTATTTATTAAATTCACTCCCTGTACGTGCTTCCCAATTCTTAGCGTACACGTCACAAATACACGCAAATCTAAAAGTAAAATAATGGAATTAAAAAATATATAAATATCATTATGAGCAATGTCGGGAGTCCAGAGTATAAATATATATGGACATTATGGACAATATGTGGATAGAATATTTAGTATATCTGTACAATCGTAGGATAGAATAGTGTATATATATATATAGCAATAGTTGAATAGGATGGTATTGACTAGAATACAGTATATACATACAGTACTGTATGAAATGAGTAAAATAGTATGTAAACATTATTAAAGTGACCAGTGATTCCATGTCTATATAAATAGGAAAGCAGCCTCTAAGGGGCAGGGTGGAGTAACCGGGTGGTAGCTGGCTAGTGACAGTGACTAAGTTCAGGGCAGGGTACTGGGTGGAGGCCGGATTGTAATGGCTATTTAACAGTCTGATGGCCTTGAAATAGAAGCTGTTTTTCAGTCTCTCTATCTCAGCTTTGACGCACCTGAACTGACCTCGCCTACTAGATGATAGCGGGGTGAACAGGCCGTGGCTCGGGTGGTTGATGTCCTTGATTATATTTTTGGCCTTCCTGTGACATTGGGTGCTGTAGGTGTTCTGGAGGGCAGGCAGTGTGCCCAGTTTGTGAGGGTCTTAGGGGCCAAGCCGAATTTCTTCAGCCTCCTGAGGATGAAGAGGCGCTGTTGCACCTTCTTCACCACACTGTCTGTGTGGGTGGACCATTTCAGATTGTCAGTGATTTGTACGCTGAGGAACTAATCCTAACCCTCTCCAATGCGGTCCCGTTGATGTGGATGGGAGTGTGCTTCCTCTGCTGTCTCCTGAAGTCCACGATCAGCATGCATATACATACACTACCAGTCAAAAGTTTTAGAACACCTACTCATTCAAGGGTTTTTCTTTATTTTTACTATTTTCTACATTGTAGAATAATAGTGAAGACATCAAAACTATGAAATGACACATACGGAATCATGTAGTAATCAAAAAAGTGTTAAACAAATCAAATATATTTTATATTTGAGATTCTTCAAATAGCCACCCTTTGTCTTGATGACAGCTTTGCACACTCTTGGAATTCTCTCAACCAGCTTCACCTGGAATGCTTTTCCAACAGGAGTTCCCACATATTTTGAGAACTTGTTGGCTGCTTTTCCTTCACTCTGCGGTTCCGACTCATCCCAAACCATCTCAATTTGGTTAACCTCTTACATCTAGATGTTCCGCTAGCGGAACACCTGCTCCAATATCCAATGATGGGCGTGGCGCGAAATACAAATTCCTCTAAAATCCGAAAACGTAAATTTTTCAAACATATGACTATTTTACAGCATTTTAAAGACAAGACTCTCGTTAATCTAACCACACTGTCCGATTTCAAAAAGGCTTTACAGCGAAAGCAAAACATTAGATTATGTCAGCAGAGTACCCAGCCAGAAATAATCAGACACCCATTTTTCAAGCTAGCATATAATGTCACAAAAAACAAAACCACAGCTAAATGCAGCACTAACCTTTGATGATCTTCATCAGATGACAACCCTAGGACATTATGTTATACAATGCATACATGTTTTGTTCAATCAAGTTCATATTTATATCAAAAAACAGCTTTTTTACATTAGCATGTGACGTTCAGAACTAGCATACCCCCCGCAAACCTCCGGTGAATTTACTAAATTACTCACGATAAACGTTCACAAAAAACATAACAATTATTTTAAGAATTATAGATACAGAACTCCTCTATGCACTCGATATGTCCGAGCTTTTCGGTGAAAGCACATTTTACAATATTCTCAGTAGATAGCCCGGCATCACAGTGCTAGCTATTTAGACACCCAGCAAGTTTAGCCTTCACCAAAATCAGATTTACTATTAGAAAAGTTTGATTACCTTTCCTGTTCTTCGTCAGAATGCACTCCCAGGACTTCTACTTCAATAACAAATGTTGTTTTGGTCCAAAATAATCCATAGTTATGTTCCAACAGCGACGTTTTGTTCGTGCGTTCTAGACACTATCCGAATGGTAAATAAGGGTCATTTCGTGACAAAAGATTTCTAAATATTTCATTACCGTACTTCGAAGCATGTCAACCGCTGTTTAAAATCAATTTTTATGCCATTTTTCTCGTAAAAAAGCGATAATATTCCGACCGGGAATCTGCAATTAGGTAAACAGACGAAAGAAAATAAAGCACAGGGTCGACTCGGGCACGGGCCTAAGCCCATTGTCCTCTGATCGGCCACTTGTCAAAGGCGATAATGTGTTTCAGCCAGAGGCTGCCTCGATATCGTTCAGCTTTTTCCCGGGCTCTGAGAGCCTATGGGAGCCGTAGGAAGTGTCACGTTACAGCAAAGATCCTCAGTCTTCAATAAACAGAGGCAAGAAGAACAACACCTTGTCAGACAGGCCACTTCCTGCATGAAATCTTCTCCGGTTTTTGCCTGCCATATGAGTTCTGTTATACTCACAGACACCATTCAAACAGTTTTAGAAACTTTAGGGTGTTTTCTATCCAAAGCCAATAATTATATGCATATTCTAGTTACTGGGCAGGAGTAGTAACCAGATTAAATCGGGTACGTTTTTTATCCGGCCGTGTAAATACTGCCCCCTAGCCCTAACAGGTTAAACAATTTAAAGGCAATGCTACCAAATACTAATTGAGTGTATGTAAACTTCTGACCCACTGGGAATGTGATGAAATAAATAAAAGCTGAAATAAATCATTCTCTACTATTATTCTGACTTTTCACTGTCTTCCAATAAAGTGGTGATCCTAACTGACCTAAGACATGGAATGTTTATTAGGATTAAATGTATTGTGGTATTGTGAAAAGCTGGCTTTAAATGTGTTTGGCTAAGGTGTATGTAAACTTCCGACTTCAACTGTATCTACACATTATTAAAGTGCCGTTATTTAAAGTGACTAGTGATATCTTTATTAAATCCTCTTATTTCATTTATTAAAGTGTCAAGAGATTTGAGTCTATATGTTGGCAGCAGCCTCTCTATGCTAGTGATGGCTGTTTAACAGTCTGATGGCCTTGAGATAGAAGCTGTTTTTAGTCTCTCGGTCCCAGCTTTGATGCACCTGGACTGACCTCGCCTTCTGGATGATAGCGGGGTGAACAGGCAGTGGCTCATGGGGTTGTTGTCCTTGATGTTTTTGGACTTCCTGTGACATCAGGTGCTGTAGGTGTCCTAGAGAGCAGGTACTTTGCCCCCGGTGATGTGTTGTGCAGACGGCACTAGCCTCTGGAGAGCCTTGCGGTTTTGAGTGGAGCAGTTTCCATACCAGGCGGTGATACAGCCCGACAGGATGCTCTCGATTGTGAATCTTCAACCTGAGGTTGAAGTGGCGCTGTTGCTCAATCTTCACCATGCTGTCAGTGTGGGTGGACCATTTCAGTTTGTCCGTGATGTGTACTTATAGGAACTTAAAACTTTCCACCTTCTCCACTACAGTCCCGTCGATGTGGATGGAGGGGATGCTCCCTCTGCTGTTTCCTGAAGTCCACGATCATCTCCTTTGTTTTGTTAACGTTGAGTGAGTGGTTGTTTTCCTGACACCACACTCCGAGGGCCGTGAACCTCCTGCCTGTACGCCGTCTCGTCGTTGTTGGTAATCAAGCTTACAACTGTAGTGTCGTCTGCAAACTTGATGATTGAGTTGGAGGCGTGCATGGCTACGCAGTCATGGGTGAACAGGGAGTACAGGAGAGAGCTGAGAACGCACCCTTGTGGGGACCTAGTGTTGAGGATCAGCAGGGTGGAGATGTTGTTTCCTACTCTCACCATCTGGGGGCGGACCGTCAGAAATTCCAGGACCCAGTTGCACAGGGCGGGGTCGAGACCCAGGGTCTCGAGCTTAATCACGAGTTTGGAGGGTACTATGGTGTTAAATGCTGAGCTGTAGTCAATGAACAGCATTCTTACATAGGTATTTCTCTTGTCCAGATGGGGTTGTCCAGATGGGATAGGGCAGTGTGATGGCGATTACGTCGTCTGTGGACCTATTGGGGCTGTAAGCAAATTGAAGTTGGTCTAGAGTATCAGGTAGGGTGGAGGGGATATGATCCTTGACTAGTCTCTCAAAGCACTTCATGTGCTACGGGGCAATAGTCATTTAGTTCAGTTACCTTTGCTTTCTTGAGAACAGGAGCATTTTCTCATTTTCTTCTCAGGTTTTTGCCTGCCATATGAGTTCTGTTATACTCACAGACACCATTCAAACAGTTTTAGAAACTTTGGCGTGTTTTCTATCCAAAGCTAATAATTATATGCATATTCTAGTTTCTGGGCAGGAGTAATAATCAGATTAAATTGGGTACGTTTTTTTATCCGGCCGTGAAAATACTGCCCCCTATCCATAACAGGTTAAGGTCGGGGGATTGTGGAGGCCAGGTCATCTGATGCAGCACTCCATCACTCTCCTTCTTGGCAAAATAGCCCTTACACAGCCTGGAGTTGTGTTGGGTCATTGTCCTGTTTAAAAACAAATGATTGTCCCACAAAGCCCAAACCCGATGGGATGGCGTATCACCGCAGAATGCTGTGGTAGCCATGCTGGTTAAGTGTGCCTTGAATTCTAAACAAATCACAGACAATGTCACCAGCAAAACACCCCCACACCATAACACCTCCTCCTCCATGCTTTACGGTGGGAAATACACATGTGGAGATTATCCGTTCACTCACATCGCGTCTCACAAAGACACAGTTGTTTGAACAAAAAATCTCCAATTTGGACTCCAGACCAAAGAACAAATTTCCACCGGTCTAACGTCCATTGTTCGTGTTTCTTGGCCCAATCCAGTCTCTTCTTATTGGTGTCCTTAGTAGTGGTTTCTTTGCAGCAATTCAACCATGAAGGCCTGATTCACACAGTCTCCTCTGAGCAGTTGATGTTCAGATGTGTCTGTTACTTGAATTCTGTGAAGCATTTATTTGGGCTGCAATTTCTGAGGCTGGTAACTCTAATGAATTCATCCTCTGCAGCAGAGGGTCTTCCTTTCCTGTGGCGGTCTTCATGTGAGCCAGGTTCATCATAGCGCTTGATGGTTTTTGCGACTGCACTTGAAGAAACGTTCAAAGTTCTTGACATTTTCCAGATTGACTGACTTTCATCTCTTAAAGTAATGATGGACTGTCGTTTCTCTTTGCTTATTTGAGCTGTTTTTGCCATAACATGGACTTGGTCTTTTACCAAATAGGGCTATCTTCTGTATACCACCCCTACCTTGTCACCATACAACCGATTGGCTCAAACGCATTAAGAAGGAAAGAAATTCCACAAATTAACTTTGAAGAAGGTGCAACTGTTAATTGAAATGCATTCCAGGTGACTACCTCATGAAGCTGGTTGAGAAATGCCAAGTGTGCAAAGCTGTCATCAAGGCAAAGGGTGGCTATTTGAAGAATCTCAAATATAACATATATTTTTGATTTATTTAACACTTTTTTGGTTACTACATGATTCCGTATGTGTTATTTCATAGTTTTGATGTCTTCAATATTATTCTACAATGTAGAAAATAGTTATAATAAAGAAAAACCCTTGACCGGTAGTGTATGTAATTGACAACAGGTCTTGGTCTTTTTTATAGTTTTCTTTCCTTTCACTCTCATGTCTGTGTGTGGAAGTTCTCTGCAAGGTTTAAAGAGAGAGTTCCTCTTAGTTGTGTGTGTGCCACCTACGTGGGCTGGATTTTGGATTAGGGCACAGATCCTGCCCCATGGTGTGCGGTTGGTATCAGTAATCTGCGGGAATGTTTCATGCTCCCAGATTCTGGACACAGATAGACCTGCTGCATTTGTCCCTTTGCTGGCGTGATATGCTTTTCATTTCTCTGCCTAATCTCTCCAGCTCCCTGACTATAAACTGAACGGCCCGAGACACAGTTATCAATCCAAACAGACAAATGTAATCTTTAAGCTGCTTGTGCACTCTGTCTATAAAACTGCGGCCATTTCGGGTTTATCGTCTTAATCTTTGTTTTTCATTATCTTTTTTTTCTTCATATACTCAGTGGAATGACCATTCACAAAGGAGACTCATATAGGATAGGACACTCTCTCACAGGCTACATTCTTGAAGTAGAGCAGATAGGGTTCTGACAACATATGCTGGAACCCAACATGGTGGAAATTTACAGTAGTTTGATTTGGGAGGTTTAGGAGATTTGTGTGTGTGGTGTCTGTGATAAAACAAGTTTAAAAAAAATATATACAGTATATACAGACTTGGGTGGATTTACCATTATCAGGGAGCATGAATTGTGCATCAAAAGTGGGATACCCTCTGCCTAGCTTGGCATCCTCCAGACTCAGTTGAAATCATCCCTCTCGGCCTTTGGAATTCACTGAGAGTGTCTTATCAATTTGACCCAACCCTGGCCTGGCAACAGTGTGTTCCAAGAGACTGGCAGAACGGAATCCTTTGGAGGTTCTTTGAAGAAGCTCTTGTTGTATGATATGTGATTGAAGCCGATCAGATACACCATTGCCTAGCAACAGAATGTAGCCTGCATATGCAGGCTTTCCTTTGGGTGGGGCATCGGCTATAACTAAAATGTGGAAAGTAGCCAGACTCCTTCCTAATTAACCAAAACACACATACTGTAGTTTCAGTTTCAGCTCTAAACACCAGGTTTTCTAGTCTGGTTGTATTGGCTTTGTATTACTCATGAAAACAAAAGCATTATGGCCAAGCTAATGTGTGAACATAGTGGGAGTGGTAGAGGAATTTGAATGTAGGTCCAGTTATTAGAAAACGGCACAATGCCTAGTCTGTGAGAGCTTGTAGCTCAAGATAGACAGATGTTATTCTTGCACTTCTACCGCTGAGCTGAAGTACAATGCAGAGCTGCCGTTTTATTGCTTAGTTTCTCAGCGATAAGAATGTGATTTAATGGAGTGTACTCTGTGGGGGAAATTGAGGATCTTTAGGCTCCACGTGTCAGCTTGGGCCCATTCCCTTTCAGCTGATAAAAGGAGTGACTTGTTTAAACAAAGGATGACATTCTCTCTTAAGTGGCAGGTTTAACAGAAGAACAAAGGGGGTAACTATAATGGATGTGAATTGGATTAAATGGGCTGGGCGGAGCACATTAGTAACCTACTAGGTCACCCCGTTATCACTGTAAGTCTGTCTCCCTCTAATCTCTTTAATTAGACATCATCAACAGCACAGCCCCTTACTGCAGTACTCAGCCCCTCACTGCACCACTCACCACAGGAACAGGACAGAAGGGACGAGGGGGTGGAGGAGAAAAAGGGGGAGAAAAAGGGGGAGAGGAGGAGACGGGTGGGGAGAGTAAAGGCATCCGCATGCTTCCCATCCGAAACAGTTTGTGCAAATGTTATGATGACATATTGTGAAGTTTTAGTTCGATTTAGTCTTCGGCAAGGTTTTTTTGGGCTGTTAGTGCGGTGACTGGTCAACAGTAGGGATTCTTCAATGAAGTGTTTGTTGTCATTCAACAAGAGACGACTTGTTTTCATGCCTATTTTTTCACTTGAGAAATACTGCACTAAACATCTTAGTTAGATGTAAAATTGTGTGACTAAGACCTCCTCGTCAAAAAGAATTACAGATTTATTGAGTTATCTTAGATTAAACCAAACTATTTTGAGGAAGTGTATACTGGCTACAGTGTCTCCAGAGGGACAAACAGTACTATTACCACTTTTTTAAAGGAGTTTGCGAGGCACAGATGTTTACGTAGCCTAGCAGAGTTCTACTAGGAGCAAACCGAACCTAGTATGCAGATGCCTTAAGAGTCCACACACACCGCACCGTATTCCGTTCGTTCATCTGGCATTCATCTACCGTTCGTTCGCTGACTGTGCAGTGTGTTTTTGACTGACAATTTTGGCAGTTTCTACATGTTGAATCGCTTTGCCCATCGGTAGAGACATTTCTACTCTGAGCCAATTAAAGTGGGGAGCTAAAAAAGCGACAACAAAATGGAAAAATTAGGCTACTTTTCCCAGTGACATTCACCCCCTTGCAGCTTGCTAACTGAGCAGTTCACACTTCATACAAAATAAATGGGATGGTAACTAACACTAAATTCCTTCTCCAAGATAGCTATATGGCCACAGTAGCTAAAGTTTGTACAATATAATGAATTCACAATGCCAATGGATTTGTTTTCATGAAGCAGGTGCTGTTAACTGCTGAGAGTCAGTGGAGTGTCTTTAGGTTCCATGCTATCCTGGATCCTTGGGACGTCCTTACCCCTTTGAAGTTGACAATGTAAATGACTACGGTAAGGGCTTAAGGTTAGAGTAGGGGTTAGGGTTAGGGTTTAGGGCAGGAATGCCCCAAGTGTCCCGGATAGCACTGGCCGTATCTTTAGCTAGCCTAATATGTTGTGCAACAGTAGCTAGTGAATGACATGCTAACAGTTTAGCTAACGTTAGCTAGCTAGCTATAAATGTGCCTAGTTGTGCTGGTACTGGCAGTATGAGCTTATCGATAGTGAATACAATTATTTCATCGTCTTTCTAGCTAGTTATCTAGATGTGGCCATGTGACTAGTATCAACAAGGGCTTTCTACTAGTGATGTGCAGTTTGCGAACAATTAGTTATTTTTGAACTAGTGACTTATTCATTTTAGTTGTTCGTTTGACCTGCTGGCCCCAATGACCTGGACTCCCGAGTGGCGCAGTGGTCTAAGGCACTACATCACTACAGACATCATGGTTCGAATCCAGACTGTATCACAACTGGCCGTGATTGGGAGTCTCATAGAGTGGTGCACAATTGGCCCAGCGTCGTCTGGGTTTGGCCGGTGTAGGCCGTCATTGTAAATAAGAATTTGTTCTTAACTGACTTGCCATGTTAAATTAAATAAAAATAAATTTGTCCTATAGCAGGATTAATACATGCTCCTCCCCACATGAAAAATAACTACAGTATTCACTGCAGTGTTTTTGCAAACTTTACTGTACACTGTAGTGTTTTTGTAGACTACTGTACTATTCACTGTAGTGTTTTTGCAGACTACTGTACTATTCACTGTAGTGTTTTTGTAGACTACTGTACTATTTATTCACTGTAGTGTTTTTGCAAACTACTGTACTATTCACTGTAGTGTTTTTGCAGACTACTGTACTATTTATTCACTGTAGTGTTTTTGCAGACTTTACTGTACTATTCACTGTAGTGTTTTTGCAGACTACTGTACTATTCACTGTAGTGTTTTTGCAAACTTTACTGTACTATTCACTGTAGTGTTTTTGCAGACTACTGTACTATTCACTGTAGTGTTTTTGCAAACTTTACTGTACTATTCACTGTAGTGTTTTTGCAGACTACTGTACTATTCACTGTAGTGTTTTTGCAGACTACTGTACTATTCACTGTAGTGTTTTTGCAGACTACTGTACTATTCACTGTAGTGTTTTTGCAGACTTTACTGTACTATTCACTGTAGTGTTTTTGCAGACTTTACTGTACTATTCACTGTAGTGTTTTTGCAGACTACTGTACTATTCACTGTAGTGTTTTTGCAGACTTTACTGTACTATTCACTGTAGTGTTTTTGCAGACTTTACTGTACTATTCACTGTAGTGTTTTTGCAGACTTTACTGTACTATTCACTGTAGTGTTTTTGCAGACTACTGTACTATTTATTCACTGTAGTGTTTTTGCAGACTTTACTGTACTATTCACTGTAGTGTTTTTGAAGACTTTACTGTAGTGTTTTTGTGGACTTTACTGTAGTGTTTTTGTGGACTTTACTGTACTGTTCACTGTAGTGTTTTTGTGGACATGACTGTTGTATACTGTAATATTTAAGTATTGTATTAATCTATAATTAACTGTAGTAGAATATGTCACAGGCAGCATAAAGAAGAAAAAGACATGATTAGAACAGATAATTGATCACATCGTCCAATAATGAATGCAATGAATTGATTATTGAATGTTATGATGGACACAGCTTTGTAGAACCAAAACATACACAGCCTCTGGTCAACAAACTCGAACTCGAGAACGAATCGTTTGGGGACCTGCATTTCGCAAACGATATTGTACTTACCACCCTCACGTCAGTCAAGCAATGCATTCCGTCAACAGTCGTTCACAATCTAGTCCGGTTGCGGCCACAACTAAACCATGTTTCAAATGTATCAAAAAATAATCATATTTGTATGCCTAACAATCAACAAATGTATATAGTTTAAAGCACACATTTACAAGTCTCAGTCACAAAGGACAGCTCCAATAATCCCCTATGGTGAACGACATGTGAACGAGAGGCTTGTAGAATCATGACTCTTTCGAGTTTTCAGTTCATCCTTCGTCGGTAGGGGGTCCTGCAAGATCTGAGCATTACTGACTCAAATGAACAAAATTAGTCGAAAGATTTGTGTCAGTAAAAAGAGCCGAACTTCCCATCTCTACTTTCTAGAACAATATCGTTGCTAGGTAGCAACACACATACAGGCACATACCAATCAAAGCTTAAGAAAACAAAGTTACTACCACCTTCTCGTTTGGAGTATTTCAACAAGGCTGCCGACTGATGATCTACTCTGTGTGAAAACCAAAAAGATTGACTGCCGACATTCTGTTCAGAGGTGCTAAGTACTCTCGGCAGGTAGACGCTCGACAATCCTACTGGTCTGTCTGAGCCTTAAGAGGATTTGTGGACCCAAGGAGAGGGTTATTGGGAAAGAAGGAGGGATGAGATTGTGTATTAAATGGGTGTATGTAAATGTGGTAGTAATTGGTCGGTAGTTGGATGGTAGTTGGGGGTGCGAGTGTGTGTGTGTGTGTGTGTGTGTGTGTGTGTGTGTGTGTGTGTGTGTGTGTGTGTGTGTGTGTGTGTGTGTGTGTGTGTGTGTGTGTGTGTGTGTGTGTGTGTGTGTGTGTATACAGTATTTGTTTGTCGTGTCATGTATGTGTTAAACCGGTAACAAGGAGAACAGTACAGAATATAGGAGTAGCTGCAGTCTGCGCTCTGCCCTGCTAGATTGACAGGCTCTGTATAATAACTGCCATTCTTCATGCCTGAAGAAATCTAATGTCTCTCCGTTCCCATGGGTGAATCAAGCTCTGTTACAGTTCATTTATATTATCCACCCTCCCCATAATATATTATATCTCTTCCATCACTTTTCCTTTGTCATGGCTGCCTCTCTCTGACTCTCTCTCTCTCCGTCTCTCTCTCTCTACATCCCCATGGATAAAGAAGGAAAGAGAAATGTCCACTCTGCATGATAAGGCTCATTGTATGTGTGGGTATGAATGTGCGAGTTTGTATATGCATTTTATTTTTCTCCTCCTCACTAGGTGGTAATAGTGAAATGTGACACTTGGGGATTGCGGGGATGGTTATGTATGGTACCTGTGATGGGGATGGTTATGTATGGTACCTGTGATGGGGATGGTTATGTATGGTACCTGTGATGGGGATGGTTATGTATGGGGATGGTTATGTATGGTACCTGTGATGGGGATGGTTATGTATGGTACCTGTGATGGGGATGGTTATGTATGGTACCTGTGATGGGGATGGTTATGTATGGTACCTGTGATGGGGATGGTTATGTATGGTACCTGTGATGGGGATGGTTATGTATGGTACCTGTGATGGGGATGGTTATGTATGGTACCTGTGATGGGGATGGTTATGTATGGTACCTGTGATGGGGATGGTTATGTATCTGGATGGTTATGTATGGTACCTGTGATGGGGATGGTTATGTATGGTACCTGTGATGGGGATGGTTATGTATGGTACCTGTGATGGGGATGGTTATGTATGGTACCTGTGATCGGGATGGAGTTTGCTGGGGGGGTGAAATGGGATTGTTTTGGGCCGTGGGGACTGATAATGACGCAGTCCAAATGGATTTGTAATGGCTATTCATGGGGTGGTGAGCAACTCAAATGGTTTTACACTAATATTAATGCAGATGGAGTTGTGGGGAGAGAGCAAGAAAGACTGGTCCCAGGTACAATCATGGATGTGCATAGTATGTGTATGTGTGAGAGAGATTCATGCATGTGATAAAATGTGAATGTGTAGTTGGTGTATGTGTCCACAATAGCTAGCACTGTTAAATACCATGTACTATCTGTTGGTGCTATGTGCATTCATATAGGAGGTGAATGTGTAAGCTACACATATCTTACATACACAACATACTCATCCTGTCTACATACTCTTGCATCTCTGGTCTATTCATGGCCATGCTTGTAGTAGGAGAGACTGAACAGTTTGAGCAGTCCTTTAAGAAGCGCTGTGGCACTGTGACAGACTGTGCTTCTGTTTTATGAAAGCATTTCTTAAATCTAGTTCATGGTTCCCTCCTGTACCATGATAGTGGCTCACCAGCTCCCATGTATTGATCCCAAAATAACATCAAAGGCTCTCTGACTTTAGAAGTTGTAAGGGAGGGATGGTGGAGACTAAGGGGGGGAGGAGAGAAGGGAGGAGAAGAGGGAGAGGATATCTGTAACGAAACATTGCTCAGGGCTGGCAAAAGAAAATACACTTCTTGAAAGCATGTCTAGTGTAATGTATGTGAGTCTGTCTGAGCTTTTGATGCCAGTGTGGACATGTCTTCTGTTTTTCTTGCTTCCTATGTCTGTTGAACTGATTCTAAATGATGGCCAAGAGGTGCAGGCTGTGGTTGCATCACCTTTGTTGTGAAGTCAGACTTCTCTCTGAAAGGGTTTTTGTGGCTATCTCTTCCACACTGATTTGCCCCATCAGGATCTATTTGTTCACCTCTTCATTGCACGTTCATTGCCATTGTGGTTAGATTTACATGACAAACTCCCTGTTACGTTGACAACTCACAGGAATGGTTTGAGTGTAGGTCAAATGAGGGGGGTGAGTTTTTTTGTGGCGCAATTAAAAAAATAAAAAAATATAATGTAATTGAGACATGTTTGACAATGTCTTTAGTTGCAGTATTAAACAGCAGGTTTCTCAACCAGATCTGTGTAGCTATAATTGAAGCGGTGTTGATGTGTTTATATTTTGATCAATGTGTTTCTTCCAATGGTTATGTGAGAGTTGCAGACTTAACTGACCCCGTATCCAGATGAGAGCTGACTTTCCCCTCCTCTCCTCTGTCTGTGAGAAATGGCACTTGGCCTGCTGCTCAGAGGGGAACGGTGTAATGAGAGGATAGAGTTTCAGCCAGCTTTGTCTGAAGTGAATTTAAATGTGGAATATGCCTTTTGTCAGACAGCACTTAGTGAGTGTATCGATCCACCAATGAAAGGCAACCGGGAACAATGGGTCTTATAAGGCGTGCAGAGGAGAGAACACCCCCATCTAGCTCCACCCCACCAAAACAGCTCTGTTGTGAGTCACACTTGGTTCCTCACTCTCCCTCTTTCTTTGTCTATGTAACTGCCACTGATCCTCCTCTCTTTTCTCCATCTCTCTGATTCCCACAATTTGTTTGGTTCACATTTTTTGTCATTTTGCAGACACTCTTATCCAGAGCGACTTATAGGAGCAATTAGGTTTAAGTGCCTTGCTCAAGTGCACATTGACCAATTGTTCACCGAGTTGGCTCGGCGATTTGAACCAGCAACCTTTCGGTTACTGGCCTTAACCACTAGGCTACCTCCCCCCTCCCCATCCCTGCCCTTCTATCTTAGTTTGAAGTTAGTTCTGTTCCTGTCCAGGCTGGCCAGAGTTGTATCCATCACTCTTATCATCCAGTGAAATACACGCTGCAAAATGATCCAGAATCGATGAAGGACTGAGAGAGAGTTCTGTTCCTACTGGCCATAAATCCTCCTAATTGTCGAAGGAATGAGCGCGGCCCCCTCGGAAGGCCCAACCTTCCCTTGACAGCAGGCCCATCTCCCCCTCCACATAAATGTACAATATGGCGGCCTAATGCATGCGCTATGGATTTCTGCCAACGCCATTTGACACAACCCGGTAAATAGACTGTAACTGTTTTTGACAAACGCTCCAGCCCTTCTCTCTGGAGAAGCCTTTGTATAGGTAATCAGATGTTTGACTGGGTAGGAAGGGATGGAAAAATAAGAACGTCAGGAGACCAGCAATTATTTTACTCACATATGACTAATCCAGCTCGTTAGTCAGCCTAAGCTGTGATTGTTTTAATTGGCTAATGGTGCCATGGCTGCGGCGGCGGTCCTCTCGCTCCACATCCCCATCCACTGGCTCAGGCTGTGGCAGTAATGGCTGCAGTAACCACCGCCAGCTAATGCCAGACCTAATAGCCCAATTAGACTGTGTGTATTGCTCAGATGCCTGGGAGAGATAGGCCTTGGTTTGAATTGGGGGGTGTGTGTGTGTGTGTATGTGTGTGTGTGTGTGTGTGTGTGTGTGTGTGTGTGTGTGTGTGTGTGTGTGTGTGTGTGTGTGTGTGTGTGTGTGTTCGCGTAATTTTATCCAATTCGTATGCCAACTGCCTTATACTGTAGTTGGGTACATTTTTTCATGAGATGACTAGGCCTAGACTTAAATTATTAGATTTAGTGTATAGCAATTCTTTCAAAAGCAGGGCTTTAGCATCTCTCAACATGGACTGGCCCTTGTCCCTGCAATAGTTTTGTCTAACAATTCAGAGTATCCAAAAAGGTAAAGAGTCACTTGAAAAATCGTGTCGTTCTGCTATTACTTTTCTTCAATCAGAGGGCATAAGATACAGATTCAATAGCAGCTAACCTTTTTTATCCTATTGACCTTCACCACAGTGGACAGAGGCATATCAATTTAATATCAAACCATGTATATGACACTATACTTTCACCTGCAAAAATCTATCACAAACTGTAGCTAGCCTTATCTCATTTGAAACGGCTTAATACTTCCTCTAGCTGTTGGATCTAGCATGTCAGTTGTTTCTTCTGTGAAACACTACTCTACCAGTCACAACACTTCTTTCCTTCCTGAGACATCTGGATGAGCATGTTGTAGCCTCTCCTCGGATCAGCTGCCAAACTAACCCTGATTCAGATGACCATCCTACCCATGCTAGATTACAGAGACATCAGATGTCATCAGGCTAGATGTTCCATTCGGCCATCAGATTTGCCACCACTGCTCCTTATAGGACACATCACTGCACTCTATACTCCTCTGTAAACTGGTAATCTCTGTATGCCCATCGCAAGACCCACTGGTTGATGCATATTTATAAAAACCCTCTTAGGCCTCACTCCTCCCGATCTGAGATATCTACTGCAGCCCTCATTCTCCACATACAACACCCGTTCTGCCAGTCACATTCTGTTAAAGGTCCCCAAAGCACACACATCCCTGGGTTGCTCCTCTTTTCAGTTCGCTGCAGCTAGCAACTGGAACGAGCTGCAACAAACACTCAAACACTCAATCTCTTCATTCAAAGACTCAATCGTGGACACTTACTGACAGCTGTGGCTGCTTTGTATGATGTATTGTTGTCTCTACCTTCTTGACCTTTGTGCTGTTGACTTTGCCCAATAATGTTTGAACCATGTTTTTGTGCTGCTGCAATGTTGTGCTGCTACCATGTTGTGTTGCTACCATGCTGTGTTGTCATGTGTTACTGCCTTGTTATGTTGTTGTCTTAGGTCTCTCTTTATGTAGTGTTGTGTCTCTCTTGTTGTGATGTGTGTTTTGTCCAATATTTATGTTGTATTTATTTATTTATTTAATCCCAGGCCCCGTCCCCGCATGATGCTTTTTGCCTTTTGGTAGGCCGTCATTGTAAATAATAATTTGTTCTTAACTGACTTGCCTAGTTAAATAAAGTTTAAATAAAATAAATAAAAAAATTCAATAGCAATACACAATCAGAATGCTTACTGTAATGATATGATGATATGTCCTTTTTGTTGGAGAAGGAGAGGGAAACAATCTATGGTTGGTACAAGGTGTGCAATCTTGATCTACACAACCGAATGCCAATGAAATCCTCTGGATGTGAAATTCTGCTTTACAAATCTGTGCTGCCCTGCTACTCTGGGCAGTGAGACTGGGATCAGGAGGATATTGGGTCAACTGTGACTGAGGTCATGGTGAGTTCGTGAGGAGGTAACGAGGTCAGCAGTTGGCAGCCATATCTGACCCTGATCTGAGGAAATCAGATATAAGGCTGAGGGGTCAGATCTAATGGTTTTGAGTTTATCGTAAAGATCTCAGCAGTGTTTCCGGGAAGACCCTGCTTCTCACCCCATACCCCTCCCTGGGAAGACTTCCTTTTTTTGTGTCTGACTAGTGAAGTCTGCACGACTGTCACGATTGTCGTCAGGAGTGGACCAAAACGCAGCGGGAAAATGTATACTCATCTTCTTTTTTTATTTGAAGAAGGAAAAAACAAAATAAACACGTATACAAAATAAAAAACGACTCCAAACAGTCCCGCCAGGTGCAACAAACACTAAACCAGGAAATAACTACCCACAAACCCCCATAGAACAAACACCCCTATAAATAGGACCTTCAATCAGAGGCAACGAGAAGCAGCTGCCTCCAATTGAAGGTCAACCCAATAAACACCACATAGAAATAGACCAACTAGAAATAACATAGAAATATACTAACATAGAACATAACCCAAACAACCCTGAAACACCCTAAACAAACACCCCCTGCCACACCCTGACCAAACTACAATAACAAACAGCCCCTTTACTGGTCAGGACGTGACAGTACCCCCCCCCCCCCCCCCAAAGGTGCAGACCCCGGATGCACCTTAAACAACAACAAAAAATAAACCCCAACACAAAAATAATCCCCTAACTAAAGGGACTACACCCCCCCCCCCAACCTCCTACTACCTACTACGGAGGTGGCTCAGGCCCAAAGTCTCTGGACTATGGCGCATCGCTTAAGACCTCAGGCTGAGAGGCATCGCTGGAGACCTCGGGCTGATGCGTGTCGCTGGAGACCTCGGGCTGATGCGCGTCGCTGGAGACCTCGGGCTGATGCGCGTCGCTGAGACCTCGGGCTGATGCTCGTCGCTGAGACCTCGGGCTGATGCTCGTCGCTGAGACCTCGGGCTGATGCTCGTCGCTGAGACCTCGGGCTGATGCGCGTCGCTGAGACCTCGGGCTGATGCGCGTCGCTGGAGACCTCGGGCTGATGCGCGTCGCTGGAGACCTCGGGCTGATGCGCGTCGCTGGAGACCTCGGGCTGATGCGCGTCGCTGGAGACCTCGGGCTGATGCGTGTCACTGGAGACCTCGGGCTGGAGGGCGTCACTGGAGACCTCGGACTGTGGGCCGTCTCTGCTGATGCGCGTCGCTGGAGACCTCGGGCTGATGCGCGTCGCTGGAGACCTCGGGCTGATGCTCGTCGATGAGACCTCGGGCTGATGCGCGTCACTGGAGACCTCGGGCTGATGCGCGTCGCTGGAGACCTCGGGCTGATGCTCGTCGCTGAGACCTCGGGCTGATGCGCGTCGCTGGAGACCTCGGGCTGATGCTCATCGCTGAGACCTCGGGCTGATGCGCGTCGCTGAGACCTCGGGCTGATGCGCGTCGCTGAGACCTCGGGCTGATGCCCGTCGCTGGAGACCTCGGGCTGATGCGCGTTGCTGGAGACCTCGGGCTGATGCGCGTCGCTGGAGACCTCGGGCTGATGCGTGTCACTGGAGACCTCGGGCTGGAGGGCGTCACTGGAGACCTCGGACTGTGGGCCGTCTCTGCTGATGCGCGTCTGTGGGCCGTCTCTGCTGGCTCCGGACTGTGGGCCGTCTCTGCTGGCTCTAGACTGTGGGCCGTCTCTGCTGGCTCCGGATCTCTGCTGGCTCCGGACTGTGGGCCGTCTCTGCTGGCTCCGGACTGTGGGCCGTCTCTGCTGGCTCCGGACTGTGGGCCGTCTCTGCTGGCTCCGGACTGTGGGCCGTCTCTGTTGGCTCCGGACTGTGGGCCGTCTCTGTTGGCTCCGGACTGTGGGCCGTCTCTGTTGGCTCCGGACTGTGGGCCGTCTCTGCTGGCTCCGGACTGTGGGCCGTCTCTGCAGGCTCCGGACTGTGGGCCGTCTCTGCAGGCTCCGGACTGTGGGCCGTCTCTAGACGGGGCACTGTCGCCGGAAGCTCTGGTCGGGGAACTGTCTTCGGAAGCTCTGGACGGGGACTGCACACTGAAAGCCTGATGCGTGGGGCTGGCTTTGGAGGCGCCAGACTAGGGACACGCACCACAGGGCTAGTGCGAGGAGCAGGAGCAGGACGAACTGGACTGGGCTGACGCACTGGAGGCCTAGTGCGTGGGGCTGGTACAGGAGGTACCAGACTGGAGACACGCACCCCAAGGCTAGTGCGAGGAGCGGGAACAGGACGTACTGGACTGGGCTGACGCACTGGAGGCCTGGTGCTGGCTTTGGAGGTGCCAGACTGGAAACACTCACCTCAAGGCTAGTGCGAAGAGCGGGAACTAGATACACTGGGTCATGAGTAGGCACCGGCAGTCTGGAGCGCACCGCCTGCACAACCCGTCCTGGCTGGATGGTAACAGTAGCCCTGCACGAGCGGAGTGCTGGCACAGGGAGAACTGGGCTGTGCAGAGGCCTGATGGCTGCCGTGCGTAGAGCAGGTGTAGGGTAGCCTGGGTCTAGGAGGCGCACTGGTGGCCAGATGTGCTGTGCAGGCATACTCCTACCCGGCTGGATGCCCACTCTAGCACGGCACTTGCGAGGAGCTGGGATCGCTCTCACCGGACTGTGAGTGCACAGGGGCGAGATCGTGCGCACTTCTGCATACACCGGTGCTCTCATGATCCTTTGCTCCCCATAATAATCACGGGGAGTTGGCTTAGGTCTATTACCTGACCTAGCCACTCTTCCTGTGTGCCCCCCCCAAAACATTTCTTGGGGCTGCCTCTCGCACTTGCCATTCGGCGCGTATAACACCTCGTAATGGCGCCTTTCCACCTTGGCTGCCTCCAGCTCCTCCTTAGGGCGCTGGTACTCCCCAGCCTGGTGCCATGGTCTTGCCCCATCCAGGATCTCCTCCCATGTCCATGAATCCTTATATTCTTCCTGCTGCTCCTTCCTCCGCTGCTTGGTCCGTTTGTGGTGGGTAGTTCTGTCACGATTGTCGTAAGGAGTGGACCAAAACGCAGCGGGGAAATGTATACTCATCTTCTTTTTTATTTGAAGAAGGAAAAAAGTAAATAAACACGTATACAAAATAAAAAACGACTCCAAACAGTCCCGCCAGGTGCAACAAACACTAAACCAGGAAATAACTACCCACAAACCCCCATAGAACAAACCCCCCTATAAATAGGACCTTCAATCAGAGGCAACGAGAAGCAGCTGCCTCCAATTGAAGGTCAACCCAATAAACACCACATAGAAATAGACCAACTAGAAATAACATAGAAGTATACTAACATAGAACATAACCCAAAAACCCCGAAACACCCTAAACAAACACCTCCTGCCACGCCCTGACCAAACTCCAATAACAAACTGCCCCTTTACTGGTCAGGACGTGACAACGACCTAACTTGTATACAGCTAATCAAACCTGAAGGTGTTATTATGTGTGCTAGCACTACCAATTTAATCAGTGCCTCCTGAGCAGTAATCTGTGTGTGTGACTTGTGGTGTTGTGTGTTGTTGTGTGATGCTCAGGGAACTCAAAATCAAATGTAATTTTATTTGTCAAGTGCTTTGTAAACAACAGGCGTAGACTAACAGTGAAATTATTACTTACAGGCCCTTCCCAAAAATGCAGAGAGAAAGATAATAGAGAAATAATAGGAAAGTAATAACAGTTAATATAAAAGTAATACTAAATACACAATGAGTAATGATAACGTGGCTATATATACACAGGGTACCTGTACCAGTTGATGTGCAGGGGTATATATAACTAGGAATAAAGTGACTAGGCAACAGGATAGATAGTAAACAGAAGCAGCAGTGCATGTGATGAGTAAAAATATGTTTGTCCAAAAAGGGTCAATGCAAATAGTCTGGGTAGCTATTTGGTTAACTATTTAACTAACTATTTACAGTAGCATTCTTATGGCTTGGGGGTAGAAGCTGTTCAGGGTCCTGTTGGTTCCAGACTTGGTATATGGGTACCGCTTCCTGTGAGGTAGCAGAGAAAACAGTCTATGACTTGGGTGGCTGGAATCTTTGACAATTTTTAGGGCCTTCCTCTGACACCTCCTGGTATAGACGGCTGAAGGTACCACGTTCATCTGTACAAACAATAGTACGCAAGTATAAACACCATGGGACCACGCAGCCATCACACCGCTCAGGAAGGAGACGCATTCTGTCTCCTAGAGATGAACGTACTTTGGTGCGAAAAGTGCAAATTAATCTCAGAACAACAGCAAATGACCTTGTGAAGATGGTGGAGGAAACAGGTACAAAAGTATCTATATCCACAGTAAAACGAGTCCTATATTGACATCACCTGAAAGGCCGCTCAGCAAGGAAGAAGCCACTGCTCCAAAAAACGCTATAAAAAGCCAGACTACGGTTTGCAACTGCACATATGGGGACAAAGATCGTACTTTTTGGAGAAATGTCCGCTGGTCTGATCAAACAAAAATGGAACTGTTTGCCCATAATGATCGTTATGTTTGGGGGAAAAAGGGGGAGGCTTGCAAGCCGAAGAACACCATCCCAACTGTGAAGCGCGGGGGTGGCAGCATCATGTTTTGGGGGTGCTTTGCTGCAGGAGGGACTGGTGCACTTCACAAAATAGATGGTGTCATGAGGGAGGAAAATTATGTGGATATATTGAAGCAACATCTCAAGACATCAATCAGGAAGTTATAGCTTTCGTCACAAGTGGGTCTTCCAAATGGACAATGACCCCAAGCATACTTCCAAAGTTGTGGCAAAATGGCTTAAGGACAACAAAGTCAAGGTATTGGAGTGGCCATCACAAAGCCCTGACCTCAATCCACCAGCTCTGTCTGGGACAAATTTCACCCAACTTATTGTGGGAAGCTTGTGGAAGGCTACCCGAAACGTTTGACCCAAGTAAAACAATTTAAAGGCAATGCTACCAAATACTAATTGAGTGTATGTAAACGTCTGACCCACTGGGAATGTGATGAAAGAAATAAAAGCTGAAATAAATAATTCTCTCTACTATTATTCTGACATTTCACATTCTCAAAATAAAGTGGTGATCCTAACTGACCTAAGACAGGGAATTTTTACTAGGATTAAATGTCAGGAATTGTGAAAAACTGAGTTTAAATGCATTTGGCTAAGGTGTAAACTTCGACTTCAAATACAGGTGTTCCTCCTGTCCAGGTGGGAGAAGGCCATGTGGAGTGCGTCATCTGTGGATCTGTTGGGGCGGTATGTGAATTGGAGTGAGTCCAGGGTGTCTGGGATGAAGGTGTTGATGTTAGCCATGACCAGCCTTTCAAAGCATTTCATGGCTACAGATGTGAGTACTACGAGGCGATAGTCATTTACATTGCCTTTGGAAAGTATTCATACCCCTTATTTATTCCACATTTTGTTGTTTTACAGCCTGAATTCAAAATGGATTACTTTATTTTCACCCATCTGCACACAATACACCAAAATGACAAAGTGAAAACATGTTTTTCAACATTTTTGCTAATTTACTTTGCAGAAATATCTCATTTACATAGGTATTCACACCCAAACAGGATGCATGTTTTGCAATATTGCTATTCTGTACAGGCTTCCTTCTTTTCCCTCTGTCATTTATATTAGTATTGTGGAGTAACTACAATGTTGTTGATCCATCCTCAGTTTTCTCCTATCACAGCCATACAACTCTGTAACTGTTTTGAAGTCACCATTGAAATCCCTGAGGGGTTTCCTTCCTCTCTGGCAACTGAGTTAGGAAGGACGCCTGTATCTTTGTGGTGACTGGTGTATAGATACACCATCGAAAGGGATATTCAATGTCTGTTCTTTTAATTTTCACCAATCTACCAATACTGTAGGTGCCCTTCTTTGCGAGTCATTTGAAAACCCCCTTGGTCATTGTGGTTGAATATGTGTTTAAAATTCACTGCTCGATTGAGGGACCTTACAGGTATTTGTATGTGTGGGGTACAGAGATGAGGTAGTCATTCAAAATAATGTTAAACACTATTATTGCACACAGAGTGAGTCCATGCAACTTATTATGTGACTTGTTAAGCACATTTTTACTCAAACTTATTTAGGCTTGCAACCAAGGGGTTTAATACTTATTGACTCAGACATTACAGCTTTTCATTTGAATTAATTAGCAGAAATTTCTAAAAACATAATTCCACTATGACATAATGGGGGTATTGTGTGTAGGCCAGTGACACTACTTCCTCTGGGATCAGGGCCTGGTCCGGGGTTAGCACTATGACCTGCGCCACCGACTCTTTGAAGTAGAAATCTTCATCCAAATTGAGGTTAGTGATCGCTGTTCTGATGTCCAGAAGCTACATTATTATTGGTCATAAAGAACGTTTGTAGAAACATTGTATGCAACAACAACAAAAAACTCACAAAAAAGGGCAGGTATCCATTGCAGCGCCATCCAGGCCCCATCAGGAAGAGGTGGAATGTGAGCGCTAGCTTGGCTGCTTTGCATTCATCTCGGAAAACCAGCCCTCGACCCAAATACCCAGTGGGGAGGCTGCAGCTGTGCCCTTATGAAGTGTATTTAACCTGAGCTGCTTAAACACATGGACATTGATGATAGAGAAAAATGTAAGTTGTGGAAGTTGACCTGGACAATGGCATGTGTTGAGTATTTGAGAAAAAACACCCCATGCAGAGAAATGAATTCAGAAAGTTCATTCAGAGAATAAAAAACAATACCCATCTCTCTCTCACACTCTCTTTTCTTGTGCACATCTTGTGGAGATTTTTGAGGTCTAATCCCCAAGGCCAACACCCGTCGCCGTGGTAATGGCACAAGTTGGCTCTCTGTTCACTTTCTTCCCTGATTAGTGCTCAACAAGGGGTCTGGGTGTGTCTGTGAGTTTGTGTGTGTCTGTGAGTTTTGTGTGTGTGTGTGTGTGTGTGTGTGTGTGTGTGTGTGTGTGTGTGTGTGTGTGTGTGTGTGTGTGTGTGTGTGTGTGTGTGTGTGTGTGTGTGTGTGTGTGTGTGTGTGTGACAATAATCTGTCTATTTTCCTGTGCTCTGTATTCTACATTGGGTGTTGTTTGATTCAGTACGATGACAACCTATAGGATAAAGAGAACATCTGTTTACAGTATTAGTAGTAGTATTCTGTTCCCTGAATGCCCGGCCCCTCTTGTGTGATAAGCGCTGTAAAGATTTGGGGTCGTTGGTGCCCTCCCAAAACCTCTAATGGCTGGAGATCATTTGGGGATTTTAGGGAATGGTGGAAGAGGTGCTCAAAACACCAATCTGTAGCTACATCCATACAGCCTCCATCTGGCCTAGATCTGCATTTCAAACAAAACCCGCTCAGTCATGTAGAGAAGGCCCACTGTGAGAGAAGTGAGAAAAAAGATGAGACGTGTGTGTGTGCGTGTGCGTGTGTGTGTGCGTGTGTGTGTGTGTGTGTGCGTGTGTGTGTGTGTGTGTGTGTGTGTGTATGTGTCTCATTCCTTGGGTCCATTTCAATGTGACATTCTCAGCAGCAGAGCTAGAGCAGAGCTCCTGGTTAGAGTATTGACAGCTGTGGGCCCATGATCTGACCTCCATGACATCTCCATAACAACCATTCCAATAAACATCCAGTCATCTATTGAGTGCTGCTTGCTGCTCGGCAATGGTGAATCTCTTACCCGTAACATTTCAGTGTCAGAGGAAGGAGACTTGGGTGTGTGTTTTGTGTGTGTGCTGCTTCATTTTGCAGATAATTTTTGTCTAGAGTAAATGAACTTGCCTTCAGGTTTCTGCAGGTCTAAATGGACTTAGGTGGTATCCAATTATGTTTTTCTGTTAGGTTGGCATGTTTGCAGTTCAGACTAAGTAATATGGTATTTTATTTATTTGCTTACCTTTTTGCTTATAATATAACATCCACAGGACTCATCATCAATGTACCATTTCACCATTTGAAATGCCACTTAATGAAAGTGTGTAGGCTAGTAACTGACATATTAAGTACTACTTAATCATGACTATTGGTGAAATATTGGGACTATGGGATCTCTCTTTTTATCGATCTTTCCCTCTTTCTCCCTGTTGCTAGCTCTCTTTCTCTCCCTCTTTCTTTCTTTCTTTCTCTCTCCCTCTCTCTCTTGCTCTCTCTCTCGCTCGCTCTCTCAGAGGGCGGAGAGACTTACAGTAGAGAGAGGAAATTAGATTCCTTCCGAGAAGCGGCCTTCATTTCAAGGAGAAGTGAGCAAAGATTGTATCACTTAGCAAGAAGAATAGCAGGTGTCTTCATAAATGTACCTAAGGAGCAGGAGGGCAAGGACAACAGGAGACACTGTCTTTCTGTCTCAGAGATGCACCATGTGATGAGGTCTTAGGAGATGTATGTTAGTGAGATGTAGTGTCTGTATGTCTTGAGAAGGTGTTCATGAGGTGTGTGTGTGGTGTGTGTGATAAAGCTCCTGTGGTGATGTAGGATAGCTGTGTTGTATCACATTACATTTTTTGTCATCTTTGAATATGTTTTAGTTAGATAGGAGGTATGTATTTATGAGGAGATGTGTGTGTCTGAGAAGGTGTTTATTCAGAAGGTGTCGGTTAGTAGATTACCTAACTCCATCAAATTACCTATGGATGTGTGTACACCAATCAATCAATCAAATGTATTTATAAAGTCCTTTTTACATCAGCCAATGTCACAAAGTGCTATACAGAAACCCAGCCTAAAACCCCAAACAGCAAGCTATGCACATTTAGAAGCATGGTGGCTAGGAAAAACTCCCTAGAAAGGCAGGAACCTCGGAAGAAACCTAGAGAGGAACCAGGCTCTGAGGGGTGGCCAGTCCTCTTCTGGCTGTGCCGGGTGGAGATTATAACAGTACATGGCCAAGATGTTCAAACGTTCATAGATGACTAGTAGGGTCAAATAATAATAATCACAGTGGTTGTAGAGGGTGCAACAGGTCAGCACCTCAGGAGTAAATGTCAGTTGGCTTTTCATAGCCGATTATTCAGAGTTAGAGACAGAAGGTGCGATAGAGAGAGAGAGTCGAAAACAGCAGGTCCGGGACAAGGTAGCACATCCGGTGAACAGGTCAGGGTTCCATATCCGTAGGTAGAACAGTTGAAACAACTGGAGCTGCAGCACGACCGGGTGGACTGGGGACAGCAAGGAGTAATCAGGCCAGGTAGTTTTGAGGCATGGTCCTAGGGCTCAGGTCCTCCGAGAGAGAAAAGAGAGAGAGAATTAGAGAGAGCATACTTAAATTCACACAGGACACCAGATAAGACAGGAGAAATACACCAGATATAACAGATTGATCCTAGCCCCCCGACACATAAACTATTGCAGCATAAATACTGGAGGCTGTGACAGGAGAGGTCGGGAGACACTGTGGCCCCGTCCGACGATACTCCCGGACAGGGAAAACCAGGCAGGATATAACCCCACCCACTTTGCCAAGCACAGCCCCCACACCACTAGAGGGATATCTTCAAAACCAACTTACTACCCTGAGACAAGTCCGAGTATTGCACACGAAGATCTCCGCCACCGCACGAACACGAGGGGGGCGCCAACCTGGACAGGAAGATCACGTCATTGACTCAACCCACTCAAGTGATGCACCGCTCCTAGGGACGGCATGGAAGAGCATCAGTAAGCCACTGATGACAAATTACCTATGGATGTGTGTACACCACTGACGACAAACAGTACAGTAGATAAACCGTGCCCTGAAGGCGTTGTACACTGTGTACTCCCAAAGAGAGGCTGAGGCAGTGCCAGGTCACAGTTGTAAATGAGAACTTGTTCTCAACTGGCCTACCTGGTTAAATAAAGGTGAAATAAAAAAAATTAAATGTGTGGCTCACCATAACACTCCCACATACACTTACCTTCTTACCATTCCCTGAAACATGGATTTGATGAAATATGCCTCCCATGCCTGCGGATCAAATTTCTGGGTGGGCTGATATAAAGTGTGTGTATGTGTGTGCGTAGGGAAATTGAATAAATCTTGCATAAACGTGTAGTGCAGAAAAATACGTGTTAAATCATGGGATGTAGTTGTATTTATTCCTGCAGTCAAAGTTTGCCACCCTTCAGCTGAGAAGGTAAATCATCAGTGGAACTGTCAAAACACAGCAGATCTACAGTCATGTATCTGCACAGGCTCTAATAAGTAAATGTACCCCTGGTGTGAAGCCAGTGTTACTCATCCTGCTACAGAGCCCCAGAGAGTGCTGGAGTCCTCGCTCCATCTCTCTCTCTGGCCTCGTACATCTAAAGTCAGACCCAGGGCCCAAACCCAGAGCCTGCCCTGCAAGGGACAAAACCCCAGGAGGGTAATGTCATGCTGGACTGGCGAGGGGTAGGGTAGGAAGTGGGTAGTGGGAGTGGAATGATTACAGTGGGGGGGGGGGGGGGGGGGGTTTGAGGAGAGAGGGGACTAGAGTGGCATTGGGGAATTGGAATGAGACTAGCTGGGAAGAGGGGAGAGGGAGGAGGATGGGGTGGAATAAGACAGGGCATTGTTGTGTCTGTTGTAAATGGTAGTGTTGTGCAGTGTGCTTCTCTCTGGGTTTTATAGTCGTAGAGAGGACGAGCAGCGCAGCAGTAAAGAGACGTGCTGTGGTTTTAATCTTCTCTGTCCCCTTTGTCCTCACCTCAGCCCCTGACACCCACCTCCCACTCCGCGTTTACTGCATCTTCACACACACACACACAAATGCACACACACCCTGACAGAGTGAAAGCTGTTGTTCACTGCCAGCCCAGATGCGTATCTCTGACCATGACATCTTCAGAACAGGACAAGCCTTTTCAAGGTGTTCCACTTTGTCCCCATTCTGACAGACTACGCTACATGAATCTCTAACAGAGGGACAGGGGCAGAGGATTTAGGAGGAAACAGACATTGAGAGATGACATTTGTCCGATGTACAGTATATTTCTTATATTTCATAGATGTGACACCTCCGTTCGCCCCCTGTCCCCTCTGATCCCCCCCTGGTATGATTGGCCACTTCTCTGAATCCTGTTTGTGGTTTCACCTTGTGCCACTGTGCCACCCCTCGCCATGACAACCCACTCAAGTGTTTGAGAGTTTGTACTTCCCTTCCTTCCTCCATCTGGTTTGTAGCCTCTTCCTGCTCCCATGGTACCCTCACCCCTCGTCCTTCTCACACTGCCCGTTATGACCTCATCCTCCTGCTTCCTCCTCTCCGGCGGTAGTGTGGAGTAGAGTGTTAGCCCACAACGGCAGTTTCACACCACATATCAGAGCTCCTCCCACCCTCCCTTCCCCCCAGTAAAAAAACAAAGGGACAGTATCACTGATTCAACCTACATTCATACAGTTTCTTGACCGTGTCCAGCTCGTTAATAATCACCCAAATGAAATCTAAACAGTCAGGGAGCATAGAAAATTCCAGAAACAATGGATATTTTGATGGCGAGGAAATATAACTAATTTTCAGCGCGGCCCTCCGGACCTCGTTGAAGACCGAATGCGGCCCCTGGGCCAAAATGAGTTTGACACCCCTGGTCTAACTCAAATAGCTATCGCCATGTCAGTGTTTGCAGTGATTAGGTGTCAGTACATTTTTTCACTGTCTTGGTGGTTTTCAGACTAAATGGATTTTATTTTATACCCATATAAATAAAAAACAGATATTACATTATAGGGTCATTTTGACCCGGCATATGCATTCTTGGGGCGACATGTTTACTATTCATCCTAGGGTTTGACATGAATGTCAGTCAATATGGAACATTTGAAGAACTTTGAAAGAGCAGTCGCAAAATACATCAAGCGCTATGATTAAACTGGCTCTCATAAGGACACCCACAGGAAAGGAAGACCCAGAGTTACCTCTGCTGCAGAGGATAAGTTAATTAGAGTTACCAGCCTCAGAAATTGCAGCCCAAATAAATGCTTCACGGAGTTCAAGTAACAGACACATCTCAACATCAACTGTTCAGAGGAGACTGCGTGAATCAGGCCTTCATGGTCTAATTGCTGCAAAGAAACCACTACTAAAGAACACCAATGATAAGAAGAGACTTGCTTGGGCCAAGAAACACAAGCAATAGATGTTAGACCGGTGGAAATCTGTCCTTTAAGAGTTTTGCTTCCAACCGCTGTGTCTTTGTGAGATGCAGAGTAGGTGAACGGATGATCTCCGTATGTGTGGTTCCCACCGTGAAGCATGGAGGAGGAGGTGTGATGGCGTGGGGGTGCTTTGCTGGTGACCCTGTCAGTAAGTAAGTTATTTAGAATTCAAGGCACACTTAACCAGCATGGCTACCACAGCATTTTGTAGCAATTCACCATCCCATCTGGTTTGCGCTTAGTGGGACTATCATTTGTTTTTCAACAGGACAATGACCAAAAACACACCTCCAGGTTGTGTAAGGGCGATTTGACCAAGAAGGAGAGTGATGGAGTGCTGCATCAGATGACCTGGCCTCCACAATCACCCGACCTCAACCCAACTGAGATGGTTTGGTGGGATGAGTTAGACCGCAAAGTGAAGGAAAAGCAGCCTACAAGTGCTCAGCATATGTGGGAACTCCTTCAAGACTGTTGGAAAAGCATTCCTCATGAAGCTGGCTGAGAGAATGCCAAGAGTGTGCAAAGCTGTCATCAAGGAAAAGGGTGGTTACTTTGAAGAATCTCAAATCTAAAATAGATTTGAATTTGTTTGACACTTTTTTGGTTACTACATCATTCCATATGTGTTATTTCATAGTGTTGATATCTTCACTATTATTTTACAATGTAGAAAATGGTAAAAATAAAGAAAAACCCTTGAATGAGTAGGTGTGTCCAAACCTTTGACTGGTACTGCATGTAGTATTTCAAATATATATATCTGTGTCCATGATGTCCATGTTTCTAGTAGATAGACCATATAGTTCAAAAGAAAATAGCCTAATTAATAAAAAAGGATCTAATCAACAATGGTATTATTTTCAATTACCTCTGCCACCAGTTTGACGCCAAAACATTGACAACAAATACATATTGACATAGTAAAATAAGTACAAGTGTGTAAAAAGACTCTGAAACCATAATCAATAGCCACAGCCATTATGGAAATAAAGTTGCACTAGGATTGGCCTCATTGCTGCTTTCTGACCAGCTATCTGTAAACGCTCTCATCCTCAGGCTAGCACACCACACCACACACATTATCGGCAAGGCAGGTAGAGGAGATGAGAGGAGGATTGAGAAAAGAGGGTAGGACAGGAAGTTTGGAAGAGATGTTAATGGGTTTGCATGAGTGGTGTGCTATCTTGCTTCTAAACATTTAAACAAATCCATACTCCTGTGTTGAGGTAGCTGCACTTTTTGGCAGATAGATCGAAAAAATACTCCTTCACAAAAAACCTCATAGGCCATCCATTTGAACAAAGAGGAAAAGGAGCACATTTTCTAACACTACAAACAAATCTTCTGCCTTTAAAAGCTTCCTAACGGTTATGTTTTATATTTGACTTGTATGCTTGCGTCTGAAGTAAGCTTCTGGGACTATACTGAACAAAAATATAAACGCACCATGCAACAATTTCAAAGATTTTACTGAGTTACAGTTCATATATGGAAATCAGTCAATTTAAATGAATTCATTAGGCCCTATTCTTGTCATAAGGAGAAGCGGACCAAAAAAAATGATCATTATACAGGTGCACCTTGTGCTAGGGACAATAGAAGGACTCTAAAATGTGCAGTTTTGTCACACAACAAATGCTACAGACGTCTGCACTGTCCCTCAAAACTTGAGACGTCTGTAGCATTTGTTGTGTGACAAAACTGCACATTTTAGAGTGTCCTTGTATAATGATCATTTTTGAGAAATAAGCTTTTTGTGCTTTTGTGGAAACATGGGACCAACAGCTCATGAAACATGGGACCAACACTTTACATGTTGCCGTTTATACTTTTGTTCGGTGTAGATTGCTGTTAAAATTCGATGATTATCCTCCATTTCCCTCTAAATTAGAGGTGTTTAGAAAGGCTATAGGCCTACCGGTGGTGATGCATACATTTATGATCTAGCATGTAAAGGACATAGGAGGGAGACATAGGAGACATCTGTGTGTAGTTTCATATCTCTTTATGTTTGTGTGTGTGTGTGTGTGTGTGTGTGTGTGTGTGTGTGTGTGTGTGTGTGTGTGTGTGTGTGTGTGGGTGCGTGTGCGTGCGAGTGTGGTAATGACCCAGCGCCACAAGGACGCATCTGAAGCGGATGTGGCTATGTCAGATGTCCCCGAACGTGTCTCAGTAAAGCGGAGAAAGGAGCAAAAGAAACACAAGCTGTGTTGATCTGATAACTATCACTCAGTCACCCCCATGCACCCGCACTGCTCCTGCTGCTGCGGTCTGCTGTTCTCTTCTGTTCTGTTCTGTTCTCTTGCTCTCTCCATGTAATACATGAAGGCCCGTGCCCGGGGCAAGGTGTTGCACATCTAATGCTTGTCATTCTTCCTGTTTTCCTGTGTTTAGTTACAATCCCCCCTCCTCAAGGTGATGACTGTTGATCTGAGAGTGGACGGAGCAGTTGATGCGCTGAGGCCTCCTCTATTCAATTCAATTTGCTTTATTGGCATGACGCAACAATGTACATATTGCCTAATCGTACTTTGGAGATGAAGTGATACATTTACAATATTAACATAAATCAAATAATAATAATCAGTATTGTCAACGGGACAATCAGTAACAGCAATAATCAACAAAAATAAATAAATAACAATAGCAATGGCATAGAGGACTCCTCACTCGGTGTTCAGCTCTTTAGGAATGAGTTGTAAGAATTTTCTAAGATTTGAATCCCGCTTATTGGGATATATAGTATATCTGAATATGTGAATAGGGTATTGTTTGTGTATTCAGATCTTTGATTTGTATGTGGAGATTTCTGTTAGAGACATGCAAAGTATATTTTCTTCTCCAATTCAAGATAAAAGCACTAGGCACGTACAGCACAACAATGTTAAAGACATAATTTATTTAACACTTTACCAGGATCAGATATATCAAATATGCTTGGGCAGTGTACCGTATATACCGTATACCAGGTATTTGGAAAAAGCCACGGGGTGGGTTTTCAATACCGTCAAAACTATTTATTTACATTTTTTTTAAATGAATTGGAATATTTGTAGCTACTTTTTAAGTTAATACCTGCAGCCAACTTGAGCAATATCTTAAGAGATAAAGCTGATTCCGTTCTTCATTTCACCTGTCACATTATTTTACATTATGAAGCTTACCGTAGTTCCCCAGAACAGTTGAGCCAGTCACGTGTTTCTGTGTAAATAGCACAACGGGAGACGGCGGGAGCTGGTGAGTTCATAGCGTTTTATATCTATCTGCGAGTCTCTGTTGTGTGGCGCACATGAGCAGATGAAGTTACACTTGCATGCAATTCACTACTAAATGTTTGCCGTCAGATATCTTATAATGGCTTTCTGACAGAAGTCAAAGAGCTCTGGATGAGTTATCTGTATAGCTGCCATTTTTTCCCTCTGCTTCCTACTACTAAAGGGATATTAGACCCGCCTTTGCCTCAAATGGCAGTTCATCAGTGCTTTATGGTATGTGTTTGTGATGACTTTGCTCCCCCTCTGAATATTCACTCTGTGTGGTTTATTTCCTCTCTCCCATATGGTTGATTTGAATATGTCAGAGCTGTCTTGTAAGCCCATATGGGCCAATGCTTAACGGAGAGGAGGATGAAGGATGAAATCCCCAAGGTGGAGCGAATCTGTCTTGACAGGAAAAGTTGGGAAAGGAGTTGGGACTTACTCTCTCACTAACAAGCCACATACTCTTGTGCTCTGAAATAAACGTTTCCCAAGTTTAACTCTAGTTCACCCCTCCTATACCCAAACAGTGACTGAGTCATTTGAACTTAGGAAGACAGGAAAAGCTGCTGTGAAAATCACGTCTTTGCCACCTTGCTCCGTTATTACCGGGTGAATCGCAAACATCTTTTTATTTACTGCATTCGATTAACCCGCCAGCCTCTCAGTTGATACAGGGCCTTGATGGATTGAGCTTATTTTCTGTGGGCTTCGGAGTCAGCTTTGCCTGAGCTACATGGCAAATTGGCTGCAAATTTTTTTCTTGTTCCTTTAGTTTATCCTCTCTTCTCCCTCTTGCTGTAGAGAGAGAGACCAGGCTGAGAAAATTGACGGGGCAGTACTAATAAACTAACAGGTCTGCTCTCCGTCTGTAGCTTGGTCCGTGCTTTGACCCTGTCTTTTGATTGAGGTCACTGCCTTTCTAAATTGTCATGTGCACTTGTCATCCTGAACGTGGAACATCTTTACGCTTATCCTCAAAACCCAGGATAAATTATGCATGAACCTCAGGCGCCCCAGTCTCACACATGGTGTGCCAAACACACTTCCTAAACCTGTCAGTCTTCGCTCTCTTTACACACACTTTCTCTCCTCTCACTTTCACATCTTTCCTCCAGTCTCTCCCCTCATTTCTCTCTCTCTCTCTCTCTCTCTCTCTCTCTCTCTCTCTCTCTCTCTCTCTCACTTCATTCTTGTTCTCTCTCATTCTCTCTCTCAGTTCTTCATTTTTGTTCTCTTTTTTTATAAAAAAACATGTAAGCTGTATCTAGCTCTCAGTTCAACTACAGGGCTCGTTCTCTTTCACCCGACCTCTTATATTTAGCATGCAGTCTTTTTTGGGAGTGCGCAGGGTCGTGTCTTTCCAGTAACGTGCGAGCACTGTCTCTTCTGGGTTTTGGAGACACGCAGTGTCCTTGTGTTCAAGCTGTTAGCATAGTAATCGCTCCGGTCCCTCTGGGTAGTGTTTGACCGTTTAAAGACTAAAGCTGGCTAGTTACTGGTCTGTCTGAAGCAAAACCGTGTTTACCCTCTTTATACCGCCTAGCAGAGTAAACCACTGGGCACGGGATGAACAGTTCAGAAGGGTTTCTGTTTAGTGAAAATAAAAACTTGATACATTTTTTCTTTCTGTGCGCTCAGCTGAGGCTGACACCTAAGGAATGCAGAAAGCTGTGTTTGTATCTCAGTAATGACCCCACTTTAGTTCCAGGAGGAAGCCAGCCAATCTACCTGAACTGTGACTCACCTTGCTCTAACGTTAGTAATTACCCTTTAGAAAGTCTCCACCAACTCCATGCACACCTCCACCTCTCCTGGGCTGGAAATAGACTCTTCCCCACTGAGACCATCTTGCTGGCGGAGGATGAGAACCGTGGTTGGACACAGCTAATGAACGTGCGTGTGTGTGGGCAGGGTCCAGGTTTAGGTTCGCTTTCTGGTGCACTGAAATCTCTGTTTTAGTACCTAAAAGGTATGCACAAATAAATGTGTTATTTCACTTTCTCTCAAAGTGTCTCATTAATTAAACAATGTAGCCCTATTCATCCAATTATGTCTTGACTTGTATTTTTACTGTATGGGATTTTGACAGTGAAGCCATTTATCTACTTCCTTAGTGTCAGATGAACTCGTGGATACCATTTTTATGTCTCTTCATTGCCAAAATCCCAAACTATCATTTTAACAGAACACAACAGTAAAGTGTGCCGTGACTTCATGGCTTTATGAACTCTGAACCCATCTACCCATCTCAGTTGCATTTGACGTTCAATATCCTCGTCCTTGTTTTTTATCCTCAGTCTAGCTGACCGGTGAATGACCCTGTGGCTGTTTATTGGCTTGGTGAATCCAAGGTTGTCCGTGTCGAACTGGGACTCTTTAACATCCCCATAGGCATCTGATTTTGTGTTAAGGGTTTGTAGCTTGTTTTTGCTTTCTGACTCGTTTGATGCCAGTGTAGCCCATTTTCTGTTTGTGACTCACTTCAGTTTCGCATTGGTTGGTACTCCCACTCCCTCCAACTGGGAGAAGAGAGATGGAGAGGCAACAGCAGGTGCCGTGTTACTGTGTGCATGTGTGTGTATGTGTGCAAACACAGCTCTGTTTGCCGTAATAGGACCCTAGTGTCATGGTGTGTGTGAGCTGCTTGTTAACAGTTATCAGCAGTGGCGCATTACACCTCTGCCTGTAGCTCTGTACACATTGCAACATACACACACACACACACACACACACACACACACACACACACACACAACCATCGTGACCACAAGGAGTGGTGCTCTCAGGGGCGTGGAACTGTGTGTGTGTGCGTGTGTTTGCACCTGCGTAAGTTGTTCATCAATCACACTGTAAAAAGTCTCAGCAGCGGTTTGTTTATCTGCATTTAGCAGACAAAATGGAGTATCGGATTTGATTTACAGCACAATTTCCACTGCAGGCTTTCCTGCTTCATTACACCAATATCCTTACCTCTCTCTCTCTCTCTCTCTCTCTATCCTCTGTTCCCCACATTTGTACTCCTGAGCAGAAGTTCCCTCCTCCTCCTCCCTCCCAGTGCTCCCTCTTTCCCCCTCTTTCTTCCCAGGTAGGCCTACTCCTGGGTGAGGAGGAGCAGAGCGCTCTGAGCTAATTGACATGAAGACAGGTCCCTAGGCAGGGCAACCCGTGGAATAGTGGGAGTCCCAGAGCTGTGCTGTTTGTTTGTGAGGTGTTTTGTATCAGATGGGGTCGGGGAGGAGACGGGGAGGTATGCAGTGTTCTGCTGGAAATTGGATGTCCCGCGTGGCTCGTCAGGTGAGGTGTTCATGCGCCCCCTGACTGAGAGCATTGTGGAGAGAGACGGGGGAGAGGGAGACAGAAGGTGGGAAAACAGGGAGAGTGGAGATGCACTAAGAAGGGCCTCCACTCTCATTATGTTTGGCGTGCTCCAGTGTGTGCAGTGTTAGGGCTGTGAGATGCGGTATTGAACATTCTCTGTTCTTGGTTTTTAATGGTTATTTACATTTCCAACGGTACCATTTATGACACAGGGGTTTTGATTACGCATATGGTTAGAAGACGACTAATGGCTCGGCTCTAGCCGTGTCTTAACTGAGAGATGGGTGGGAATATATCCGATTCCAGTGAGAGAAAGAAAACTAACATTGGCTAAATGTGACAGCTAGAAGTCTATTTTTTTACAAAAAAAACATGTATTCTGCTTTTTTATTATTGAATGGAAGTACCGAGGTTTAGTAAATAATTTATTCTGAAGTAATTTATCTTCTGCCTATTGATTCTATCTAGAATTTTGATCCCCGGTCAATAAATGGAGCTCCCCACTAATGTGTAGATTGAATGTAGGTTTATTGGAATGCACCATTAGGCCGTGGTAGACGGGGGTGGGGGCTGAATATATCATGTCCGTGTTCAGTCAGTGGTGATGGGAACAGAATAGGGGACAAACCATTCTTCATCAGGTCCAGTAAATTCATCATCTCATTTTTATCTTCCCTCTAATGGGTCTCTCAAGGATGAGTGTATAGCATAAGGTGAAATATGGCCTGGTGTCAATCTGTTTAAATTGAAATGAGATGTCATTATCTCTTCCGAGGAGGGAGCGATGGGGAGATTGAGAGGGAGAAGCAAGGAATGAGTGATTCAGATGGATATCAGGTCAGATATGCACAAGAAAACAGAATGAAAATAGAGGTGAATCTAATGCTATGTAAATGAAGACAACACTGTGTTGATTATGGCTCTCTCTCCAAAACATGTATACACTTTTCTTCTGTATAATGACCAAGGTAGGATCAGTCTGTCCTGTTGTTGCTGTGACTCTCTGGTCCCAGTAACTCACAACATGATGCCCAGAGAGACAGAGATTAGAAACAGACAGATAAAGTGAATACACAGAGTAGTAGCATGTAGAGATGACAGACACAGAGACAGAGGGCCCCCATTGTAAATAGTTGACACGCTGTCTCGCGTTGATCAAAGTGGTTGGATTCCTCTTGTCTTTCAACATGCACACAGTAATGTCACCCTCGCACCTTTACCTCCATTGGGAGCGGTTTGGTGTGTATAGATCACCTCCTCTCTGCTCTCTCGTCTATCTCTCTCTGCACCCCTTTGATGTGTGTGATCTGCGTGAGTTGAGATAGGTTTGAGTTTGACACACACAAGTGCATGTGCATATGCACTCAAGCAGACACACGCACGCACGCACGCACGCACGCACACACACACACACACACACACACACACACACACACACACACACACACACACACACACACACACACACACACACAGACAGACCCACAGTGATATGATGATATGGGTTTGATTTTTGGAATTTCATCAGATTAACCCTCTATCAAAAACAAATCCCAATCCCTCAGGCATACAATGTTAGTAGTGACTCTGTTCCCTTTATCTCCAGCCTCTTTAAAATCATGTTTATACTCAATACTTAAGTTCAAGGGTGTCACTAGTTGTCAATCAAGTGCAACTGTGGTTTAGTGTGTTCAGAGGACACAATTCATTCTGAGACACATTTCAGTTTGTAGAGGAGAGATAACTGAAATCAATGCTTCTGTCTTCCTATGCTCCTTCCATAAGTTTTATGTATCCTTGATAGCGAACTACACTCACCATGACCCTCCTTTCCCCCCGGCCCACACACTGCTTAACCCCCTTACGCTAACCCTAGTTCCCCCCTAATCTCAATCTTAATAATTAGATTTGGTTGTCCCTGGAGAAATACATTTCCCAGGTATGTTTTATCTCCTGCTAAAAATACGTTCCAGCAGCTCTAGTTATTTATTAGCTGGATTCACCTCACCAGTCTGCTGCCTTATCGCAAATTGCTGGAAGCCGTTAACACCAGGCATTTTACTTACAAAGTCTAATAAGGGGAATATTTTGCTTCACCACAGTGAGTCTGAGCGGATGACTTCGGTACTCCGTGTCAAGCTGTGACTGAGGTGCGGCTATGCTCTGGAAAATACGATTTTGTATTTTCTGCACCCTCCCTCTCCACAAATGCATAGTTTTTTCAACCTAATTTTTAAAGCTTTTGGCTTGTATCTAAGGCATCTAGCAGAGATTCAGCTCATTTTAGAATCACAGTACCTTGGCAGGTGCTTTGGCAGTATTTGACAGCTGTTAAACGTGATGTGGGGGACAAAGTCTTTGGTGGTGTATGGATAGCATGTGGTACTTCCTGAAATAAATCCAATACACTAGGGAGAGCAGTAAGTAGACATAGCAGGACAGTAATCACTTATTTGCGGTTTTACCCCCTGATGAACGTTTCCACGTAATTTACTGTGTGTGTGTGTGTGTGCATGTGTGTGTGTGTCTGTGTGTGACGTGTATGCATTTGAGGAGTGCCCTATGCAAGTCACAATTAATCACACTAACCAAAATGAAATCTCTCTGATAAATATCTTGAAACACACATACACACACAGGCTTGCAGCTCTCTGTAGGATATCTCCCACCCAGGTCTCTTTGGCAACAGTATTTGATTTGGTTTAAAAGCTTCAGCGCCACCAGATGGTTGTCCAGACATGAAGCAGTGGGTTTGTCATTAGCAGAGGGCAGGGGGGGTGGGTGATGGGTTCCAAGGGGGTGGGCTAGGGGACTCTGTATTTGGGGCCGCGTTGAGCCCTAGGAGGGTGGAAGCACCTCGCCTGGGCGTTAATTGAATTACTGTATTTCCGGCACTCATCCGCATCCCACACTGCAGAATTACACTCTGCAACTGCTGCTCCTGACAAAACTATGTTTATTAGCTCTATGTTTATCGATGTAATTTAATACACCCCACCCCAAAAAAGAAAAAAAAACTTGCATCTGGCACTGGGCATGTAGCTTTACTCATTCAGCTGTCTTAATCTTGACAGGAGAAATGCATTCATCTTTCATATCTCCATTTCAACGTTCACCACGACCGTGATGGAGGCCATATTTGTTAGGAGAAACTGAGAACCAGAACCCAGGGAGAAGAACCTCTGAGAGAGAGTGATAAAGAGAGACAGAGACCAATACAATCACACAAAGAAGCATATTGTAATTACACTTCTCCTTAGATTTGCTGGTTAGCCTGGGTGGGATCAGTACACAGGTCACAGGTGCCCATATGGATCCAAAAGGAGTTGGAAACGACTGCTGTAAAACACTGATGAATTCACATGCTGGAACACCTCAGCATGCAAAGCACTCTGGGAGAGGTCGTAGGTCAGGAAATTGTGAAATACAGGAAGAATGACTGTGTGTCATAGAAAGAGCAGATGATTCATTGACTTGCTTTTACAACAGTGTATGGGTTGAACATAAAGACCCTGAGCCCATATCAGTATTGGAGCTGCATTGACCTGGTCTTGACCCTTAAGGTTAAGTCTCTGGCTTGTAGGAGCAGCGAAGGCCTGGGCTATTGATTCTGAATTACTAATCAGATGGTATTTGCAAGAGGCCTATAATCTCAGTCAGACGCTGACTCAAGTAAGCATTTCATTTTGTCCGCTGTATACTGTAACTCTCTCAATGTCGTTACCGTATATTGACTATGACTTCTTTATGAAAGTGCCAGTGAACTAATGATGAGCGTTTAGTGCTTTAAGTAGATCGGTTTGGTTTCAGTTTGATTATTAAAAATATAATCACGGTTTTCCATTTTTTTCAATTATTTATTTTGATATTGAATGCACTATGCATTATGTGGGTTGAATACTGTAATAACACAGAGTAAAACAGTGAATACTGTAATAAAACAGAGTAAAACAGTGAATACTGTAATAAAACAGAGTAAAACAGTGAATACTGTAATAACACAGAGTAAAACAGTGAATACTGTAATAACACAGAGTAAAACAGTGAATACTGTAATAACACAGAGTAAAACAGTGAATACTGTAATAACACAGAGTAAAACAGTGAATACTGTAATAACACAGAGTAAAACAGTGAATACTGTAATAACCCAGAGTAAAACAGTGAATAAAAGTCCCATGATGGTAGTAACTGCCCATTATCACTTATTAATCATCATTTATTTTACATGAATTTACTTTACGAAAATATTTGTTTTATTTGATTACTTTGTTATTTAATTCCAATTCCTCATTTTATCTCTATAGAGCTGCTGCCTGACCCAATCACAATTTTAGTAGTTCTTCAAAGTAAATAAGGCATACTTTTATGACTGCTAAGAACCAACTATCAATCACTTAGATCATGTATTTTCAGGCTCGTGCAGCAACTGCTTTCTATCCTTCTGGATCGAGCGTTCTCTCTCTCTCTGTGTCTGCTCCGCACAGACCGGACAAGTGTAAGCGGGCGCACAAGGGATTATGGTTCTTGCAGTTAATTACCACATTTTCTGGGCTATCTTGGTAGAATATTGGCTTGTGGGAAAATGCAACTACTACATCACACATTTCAGGCTTGATCTTATTTATCTCTACAGAAACTACACATCGAACTCACAGAAAAGAAACAAACGGAATGGAATATAAATAATTGAACCAATACGGTCAATTAGTTGTTTTAAAAATGATTTAATCGCTCAGCACTAGTGTACTTGAAGAATATTGAGTGTGATGGCTGTTACATATCATATTTTTTATTATTATGCTCCGTCTCATTCAATCTGAAGAGGAGCTGCCCTTGTAACAGTGGAGCATGAGCCGGCGTCATTCACTGATTCCGTATTCATCCCCGACACTCAATACAATGAGTCCTAATTGTTGAAACGAAGCTACGGCAAAAAGGCTTGATGCAATAGGTGCTAATACATTCACCATGCCATGATGCAATGACAGGGTAATGTGTACATGTCAATGACTGCCTGTAGTGTGGTAGTGCTCTTTGTTTCATGTCTTCCTTCAACCCTCTCTCTCTCTCTCTCTCTCTCTCTCTCTCTCTTCTTAGTCCCCAGACCATTTACATTATGAATATGTGTGCATGAATAATGTGCGTGCTTGTGTGTTTGTGTGCACTTGTGTGTGTGCGTGTGCATGTGTCTCCGTGCCTGCGAGTTTGTGTTTTCCTGACTGCAGAGAGCCCCAGTGCATTGACCTTGGCGGGAGTGCGCCAGCTAGCTCCGTGGCTCATGCCCAGCTTTTGTAACTAAATGAGAGCAGGAAGCAGGAAGTGCTGTGCTATTTCAAGGTCCCTCTGTCTTTACGCCTCTTAACCTCTGGGCCTCTGATCTGGGGTCAGTCCATCCTGCTCAAGTAGCCCACCCCCCTCGATCTTTCTGAATGCCCTTGCTCTGATCAGGAGGGTTGGCTGTGTTGACTTAGTCTGTTTTCTGACGTTTCCATTCAACATTGGAACTGTAGATCCTCTCTCCTCAGCTGTCATATCTAGCCACTGCATTGGAGAGGCTCTTAGAGAGGGATAATCACGGTCAGGCTTTCATCTGCAGGGAGCTTCTTAGCAATGCAAGTGACAATACTGTATGTGGTATGTGTTTGTGTGGCTGTGATTGTATCCTGTGTGCTGTAAAGCCTTAGATTCCCCATGCTTAGAGGTTGTTCGTTGACTTTACCAAGCCTTACTTTTAGAGAATATCTTTCTCTCTCTCTCTCTCTCTCTCTCTGTCTCTCTCTGTCTCTCTCTCTCTCTCTCTCTCTCTCTCTCTCTGTCTCTCTCTCTCTCTCTCTCTCTCTCTCTCTCTCTCTCTGCTGCTCCCTCTGGATGCTCCTAACAGGGCAGCCATCATTACTCCGCTTATGTCATTAGGGCTAACAGTGTGTCCTGGAGCTTGGCTGGGCTGGCTCATCATGATGCAGGCGTGGTGTGGATTCACCCACCCAGCGAGGAGACATCTCATCTCTCAGATTAATCACATCCTTTGCTCCCTACTGCTCTCTCTGACACTTTGCCGCTCCCAGATGACACTCCTCTACCAACACAAACCCTCACGCCTCTGTGCCCTATACAGCAGAGAGCTCTGATTGGATGAGATGAGGTCAGAAGCCCCACCCCGTCCACATGGTTTTGTTTTGACCTTATATTACAGATGGAGGGGTGGGGATTGTTGTGTCTGACATTCAGTACTAGCTTTAACCTGACTGTCCTCAATGTCGTGAAGACAGACCACTAAGCCACAGGAGCCCAAGGAGCCCAGAACAACATAACAGTGTTCTTTATAATGGCTCCCCTCACAAGTCTAAAAGCTGTCATTTGTCACTACACTACCATACTGCCACTTTTATCCTGCTCAGCCCCGTTTTATTTGTGTACTCATTCTTTATTTACCCAGATGGCCCCTTTGAGCTTAACAACGTATTTTCTGAGGGAGACCTGGTCAAAACAGCAGCAGCATACACCATACACTACACGCTACAGGGTCATGCTTCAAAAAAGGACAATACCGTAGCAGCACACTGGAGCTTAGAAAACGAACTCAGACAACATTGAGCGCTAGAGGACATAGATCCATCCTTATGATTATTGAAATGTCACATGAGAATTGCATGAGTTATTAGGAGAGCAGACCATTTCCCCTTTCACTGTAATGCAGCGAGAGCGAGAGAGACGTGCAGTAGCAGATGTCTGTTGTCTGCACTTGGATTTTGCTAAGTGGCATCTGTTATGGATTGTTTTATATGTACTGACCTTCAAGCCTCCGTTTAGAAAAAAAAGAAACGACTGCATCTAATTTCTCTTTAGTTCCTGCCCTCCGTGAATGCCACAGATGAATGCAGATTTTTTACTGGAAGACGACGCCCACAAATCATCCCTCCATCCTCCACCAATCAGCCGGAACATTACTAAAGATCACCCACAGTCGTCTGCATTTTTATGAGATGACTGCTCCCTCACAGGGTAGCACTGTATTGTGGATTTGGTCATTGCTGTTGGGCCATGCTATAAAGGACTTCTCTAAACTTTACCATAAACATATCCATAACCCTAAATAAAAACACAGATTTAGATTTTTTTATAAAACATGCTACTGTAGGTTCCACAAAAATCCCATTAAACATGAATGACTTGGATGCAACCCTTCATCGAATTTATTATAACCTCTACGGGCCACGGGGGCAGTATTGAGAATTTTGAAAGAAATATGTGCCCATTTTTAACTGCCTCCTACACCAACTCAGAAGCTAGGATATGCATATTATTAACACATTCGGATAGAAAACACTCTGAATTTTCTAAAACAGTTTGAATGGTGTCTGTAAGTATAACAAAACTCATATTGCAGGCAAAAACCTGTGAAAAATAGATTAAAAAAAAAGAGAATTTTGTGACTGTACTATTTAGTGTCATTGTTTTAAAGATACCACAGTGAGAAAGGATTCAGTTCGCAACTCCTACTGCTTCCACTAGATGTCAACGATCTTTAGAAAGTTGTTTGAAGCATCTGTGATAAATACACACCGAATTAGAAAGCTTACAAGTTGACACGTCATCACTTCATTTTTTGCGCCTGCGCATGAATCTGAGAAGAGTGCCTTTGTCATTATCGTTTATTCTAGACACTTGATAGGTTGTGTGAAAATATTACTGATGTTTACTGATGTTTCACGTTAAAAATGGAACAAAAGATTAGTGCTAAACAACGTTTGACATGTTTAAACAAACGTAAATAGATTATTTACTAGGTTTTCTTTAGTTTTTCGACGTGACTTTACACTGCCCACCTCATTTTGTGGGAGCCTACTGAACGCTAACTATTTGGACATAAATTATGAACTTTGTCAAAAGAAACCACATTTGTTCTGGACCTGGGATCTCTGGCAGCGCCTTCTGATGGAGATAATCAAAGGTAAGGGGATATTTAGAATGTTATTATCGATATTAGATGATGCTAATGCTAACGGTATAGCTTAGCTTAGCTTAGCATATAGCTTATTGTTGTTAGCATAGTACCCAGTTTATACAAAATGTGATTTCCCAGTAAAGTTATTTTGAGATCTGGCCCTTCGGTAGCAATTACGAGATGATAATATATTATTCTTTGAATGACAATATTATAATTTACCAATGTTTTCGAATAGTAATTCCGTGATTTGTAATGCTGGATTCACTGGGTGCATTCGAGCCGAAAAAAATTCTGAATTTCACCGCGACTGTAAATGCTGTTTTTGGATATAAATATGAACTTGATGGAACTAAAAATGCATGTATTGTATAACATAATGTCCTATGAGTGTCATCTGATGCAGATTGTCAAAGGTAAGTGCATAATTCTAGCTAGTTTTCTGTCTGTTGATGCCCTTCTTTGAATTGGCTAAACATTACACGCAGCTATTGTCAATGTACTCTCCTCACATAACCTAACTTTATGCATTCTCCGTAATGCCTCTGAAAATCGGACAGCGTGGTTAGATTTAGGAGATATATCTTTCAAATGGAGGAAAATAGTTGATTATTTGATTTTTTGAAATGATTACTCTTGCAGTTTTGAATTCCCCGCCATGGTCACATGACAATGAATCCCAATACCGGGATAAGATCGGGATAAGATCCTCAACAGGATAAAGTGTGCCTCTTCTTGTGTTTCCTCCTATAGTGTTTGTTGAAGTGTATGAACTACGGTTGCAAAGGGAGGGTATATTACTGGAAACTTTCAAAGTTTACCAGTAAACTACCAGAATTGTTGTATCTTTGAAAGCAAGTCTAAGAAGCGGTAGATCTGTTTTATGTGCGCTATTTCTCTGCTTCCTCTTCTTAAATTTTGTTTTTGTATCTTTTACTTTCAGTTATGTACACCAGCTTCAAACAGCTGAAAATGCAATACTTTTGGTTATGTAAAATATATTTCACTTCGATTTAGATGGTACACTAATTCTGTACACTATACTTGCTTGTTTTGTCACATAGCAACCAGGAAATGGCAGAGCAATTTCTGCATAGCACACTAAAGATGATTTTAAAATAAAAAATGTAATGACAAAGCTTTAAAACATGATCCTAAATACAAACCATCAACTTATTGAATACCATTGGTGTTGTCGTGTCTTTGGCTATGCCGGATTAAGTGATATGACATGCTAACTTATAAAATTATTTCTCTGTAATTAATATTACCTGATTAAGCTAATCATGTAAATGTAATTAACTAGAAAGTCGGGGCACCACAGAAGAACGTTTATAGAGCTGTTATCTTCTGAATAAACTCTTAAAATACTTAGTAATATTTTACATCGATAGCAGTCAATCTAATCTTATTTTCAATCTCATCATGAAAGTTATAAATTCTTGGTTATCTTCACGAACCCTGGCTAACAAGTTGAATCAGCAATACAAAATTGGGTTTAATTATTTATTTACTAAATACCTAACTAATCACACAGAATTACAAATACACAGAATTCATATGATGTCATACAGAAAGCGTCCTGGTGGACTGAGCCTGTATCATGGCTGGTTACACAAAGGAAGGGGGTTGGGCTTGAATGAAAGAGCGGGAAGATTTAGGAACACAGAAACAGCAGCTATGCTATCGTAAATACATTATCTTATGCATTCTAAATTACCGCCCATTTGGAAAAGGAAAATGCAATAAATATTTACTCTGAGCTGCGCTTCGGTAGATTGGTCGTAGATGCTGGCCGTGGTTGGCCAACAGATCTTCCTGTTGTGTAGTGGAAGAATGTCAATGGTGGTAAATTGGATACGTGGTGGTATCTTCGTCCGTCTGTTAGACTGGATCCGTCGTCCGTCCTTTCCTAGCCCACGTCGACAGCGGCCGCTGCTAACTCAACGGCTAGGAAGTATCACTTCTGTAGTGAATAAGCTCAAAGTTCATACCATTCGCCATCAAAGCTCACGCCGAGGTTGGCTTAGTTCTGTCCTTGATATGGTTTAGTTAACATGTCTGTCCTTATAACGTCGAGGCTGCAGACCTCTCGTACTGGAACCCAGAAATGTCTTTTCGTCAAAGACTTATATAGAGGAGAGGGGGAAAGGAGGGGTTTCATCGTTTATAACCCCATGTCTCTTCACAGGGTTGGCCACTGATCGGCAGGGCACTTTCCCTATGAAAACCCAATTCTCTCATTTGGAAGCTAAAATTACATTTAATCTCCTAACAAACAATTTCAGTATCAAACATTTCAATTGCATAACAATTCCATGTGACTCTGATAACTAGAGGGTGTATACTTTCTCCGGTACAGTTTATATCGTCCTGCCATCAATCATAATGTCTCAGATAACAATGAACTGACATACATACTCATTACGTTATCAAGCATATTTCCAACTGGTTTTATTAACAAAAGATGGTTCCTTTCCCTATTTGTTTGATGTTCCCAGACTCTCTATATTTAACACAGGCTATTCCAGTCCTTCAGTAGGGTCAGAGAGAGAGGGGAAGGGAGAAGGTATTTATGGGGGGGTCATAAACCTTACACACAGGCCAACGTCATGACAGTGTCTTTAAGAGTCTATTGATGCATCCGTGCGTCAACCAAAGTAACATAATACAAAAATCCGACAGTTTAAGATAGAGATATCTGTTTTTTGCATGGGCTGCGTCTCGATCCACCGCATCCGCCAATTTTGGCCTTCCACATCTGTAGTGGAAGGTGGCCGAGCTACAGTGGTGTTTGTCAGACCATGAGACGTCCCGAAAATAGTTATTCTAACAAAAACTAGTTATGACCACTCTATGGAAAGATGAGACTCTCACAAACACGATGGTGAAGGTAACCCATACAAATGAATACAGGACTGGTCTGAAGGTAACCCATACAAATGAATACAGGACTGGTCTGAAGGTAACCCATACAAATGAATACAGGACTGGTCTGAAGGTAACCCATACAAATGAATACAGGACTGGTCTGAAGGTAACCCATACAAATGAATACAGGACTGGTCTGAAGGTAACCCATACAAATGAATACAGGACTGGTCTGAAGGTAACCCATACAGACGAATGGAAGTATAGAGGTAGTATAGTGCCAACAAAAATAAGTGGTAAAATATGTGTCCAAAAAAACACAAGTATTCCCTGAGCATTCATATACAGTATCTTCTCGATATGGGACAGACAATTCAAAATCTAATTTCTTATAATTTATTTTTTTACTGCCTTTTTTTTACCATTTATGAATGTGTTATTCACTGCTTTTCTATTGGCTATAGCAGTAAAGGCCATTCAATTATATTTTACCCCGCCCTCAGCGGCTTAGACTTTGAGAGGTCATTATGAGGGTTTCAGCAAGCATGACAGATCCTTTATTTTTTATTAAATTGAGATTTTTTTGTCACTGGCCTACACACAATACCTCATAATGTAACAGGTAAATGCTTTTTTTTATGTATTTAAAATGAAAAAATAAATGTATTGGGTCAATAAGTATTCCCTTTGTTATGGCAGGACTAATTAAGTTCAGGAGTAAAAATTGTCTCAACAAGTCACATAATAAGTTGCATGGACTCACTCTGTGTGCAATAACAGTGTTTAACATGATTTTTGAATGAATACCTCATCTCTGTACCCCACACATACAATTATGTGTAAGGTCATTGAATACATTGAATATTCCTTTGAGAATGGTTAGTTATTATTACACTTTGAATGGTATATCAATACATTCAGTCACTACAGAGATAGAGGCATCCTTCATAACTCAGTTGCCAGAGAGGATGGAAACCACTCAGGGATTTCACCATGAGGCCAATGGTGACTTTAAAACAGTTACAGAGGATAATGGTTGTGATAGGAAAAAACTGAGGATGGATCAACAAGATTGTAGTTATTTCACAGTACTAACCCAAATAACAGAGTGAAAAGAAGGAAGCCTGTACAGAATAAGAAAATATTCCAAAACATGCATCCTGTTTGCAATGAGGCACTAAAGTTTTTCAGGATAAAAAGTTAAATAAAGGTTAAATAAAAAAATAAGCACAGGCAAAATACTACAGGATAACCTGCTTAAGTCTGCTTTCCACTAGAGATAAATTCACCTTTCAGCAGGACAATAACCTAAAACACAATGCCAAATCTACACTGGAGTTGATTACCAAGAAGACAGTGAATGTTTCTGAATGGCCGAGTTACCATTTTGACTTAAAAATCTAATTGAAAATCTATGGCAAAACCTGAAAATGGTTGTCTAGCAATGATCAACAACCAATTTGACAGAGCTTGAAGAATTTCGAAACTCATAGAAACTCATGGACAATATGGACACTGTATTTGTTGTCAATGTTTTGGCGTCAAAATAGTGGTAGTTGTGAAAAAAGTCAAAAGTTGGACGAGTTGCTGAGGTAATTGAAAATAATGCCATTGTTGATTAGATGCTTTTTTCATTAATTGGGCTATTTTCTCTTGAACCACATGATCTATCTACTAGAAACTCATGGACAATATGTACTCTATATTAATTATTTTAAGTTATTCAAGTATAAATGACCGTAGCCATAAATGTTATGTTAATAACCAAAATTACTGAAAATGTTGGTAACTTTGCAACCCTAGTATGAACAAAGAACTAAGGAAATATCTATAAGGGACTTACTCCTGTGTCGTGGTTTCAATGTGTTTAGTATCTGGATATAGACAGATGGCTGTGCCTACTGAAACATGAATGGGTTATGTCCTTCACAGTGGCAGAATGTGCCTTATTTTGTGATAGGGGCATAAAGGAACCCATGGCAGCCCCTGTGTTTATAATTGCAGAGGACAAAAGGTTGTGTTAACAGTAGCAGGACTGTCTGCCTTCACAGTGGAGGTGTCAGTGTTGGCTTTGTGTTTGGCTCAGCGACCATGTCCTCGGCAGACCGCTTATTAATTAGCATCAGTGTAAATGGAGCGACCATCCATCGTGCTCGCTGTCTCCTGTCTATAGCAGATCAATGCTGGGAGGAGAGGAGGGAGACGGGCGCTTGGAGCTGCCGCGCGTCTTCAAGTGGATTTTCCACGACACTAAAGACCCATTTGAGTAATGTCCCTCCGACACTCGCTCGTGTTGCCTTCCAGTGTTTCTGCTTCATGGACGATGCACTGGCTCTTTGGCTTTACAGCTCTCTCTCTCTCTCTCTCTCTACCCTTCTCTCTTTATCTCTCTCTTTCTCTATCTCTCTGTCTTTACCTCTTTTTCTCTCCCTCTCTTTCTGTCTCTCTCGCCTCTCTCTTTCTTGCTTCTCTTTCTCTATCCTTCTCTCTATCTCTCGCTTTCTCTCTTGCTCTTGCTCTCTCTCTTGCTATCTCTCTCTCTTTCTCTAATCACTCTCTCTCTACCCTTCTCTCTCTCTCTCTCTCTCTCTCTCTCTCTCTTTCTCTCTTTCTCCCTCTCTTTCTCACCTCTCTCTCTCGCTCATCTGTGTACTGCTCTCACTGCCTTTGGCTGAGACTGTGGTGGACTCACCCCATGCTGAGTTGTCTTTGCTCCGGGGACTGATTCCCTCTCATCTCTGCTGCTCTCCCTACCCAGTCTCAACTCCATACCCTAGGCCCAACCACAGCCCCTATCCTATAGACAAATGCCAAGAGCAAACTACCAGCCCCGATTCCTCGCACCCCCCATCCACAGCCCCAGCCCCATACCATCTTAATCCCTACCCCAGACACTGTGCCTGTCCCTCTGCCTGGGGATCTGGTCACCCACCAGAGAGTGCGTGGAGAACTATTACTATTACAGCCTTGCAAGGTTTATTTAACGTGACAGCTGTTACTCTCTGATCACCATGGTGCAAATGTTTTGGACTGCCAGTATGTGTGTGTATGTGTTTGTGAGAGAATAAGAGAGGGTGTGTTTTGTATTCATGTTAGTAGGTTTTAGTGTGTGTATGTGTGTGTTCGTGTGTGTTTGCCTGCCGCGGCTGTCCTTCAGCAGTAAAGAGGTATTGGAGAGAGATGTAAAGAATGCTAATGAAATGTACCACGGGAGAGAGGACTGCCCTGGCTGGCTCACACAGCGCTGTGTTTGTGTGTGTGTGTGTGTGTGTGTGTGTATGTGTGTGTGTGTGTGTGTGTGTGTGTGTGTGTGTGTGTGTGTGTGTGTGTGTGTGTGTGTGTGTGTGTGTGTGTGTGTGTGTGTGTGTGCGTTTCTGGACACCCCACGCTACCTCCTCGAACCACTGAGGAGAAAAAAGTGTATAAAAAAGCCAAGGTTAAGTACATGAACACAGGATTCGGCTCTGCATTTTAATTAAGTGAGAGCAAACAGGCAGCAATAGCTTCAGTGGCTGCCCCGCCGTGATGGATGGATGGATGGCAGGAACCAGTGTTCTCCATATCTCTTCTCAATAGGAACTTTTGTGTGACTCACTCTGTGTGGAAACAAAGACAGGGTCAGCCAAAGTTTCAGGATTTTTTAGCCTTACTGGCAGTATGTACAAGTTTGTGGTTGGCACGCACGTCTATTGTATTTGCTATGCAGATTTTGCATGGTGTGTTTGTGTCGTTGTGTTTACATTCTGTCCTTGCTGATCACCCCTTTCAAATATACAGTTGAAGTAGGAAGTTAATATACACTTAGGTTGGAGTCATTCAAATTTGTTTTTCAACCACTCCACAAATTTCTTGTTAACAAACTATAGTTTTTTCAACAATTGTTTACACAATTGTACACAAATGACAAAATTGTTTTCACTGTATCACAATTCCAGTGGGTCAGAAGTTACCATACACTAACTGTGCCTTTAAACAGCTTGGAAAATTCCAGAAAATGATGTCATGGCTTTAGAAGCTTCTGACAGGCTAATTGACACAATTAGCCAATTTGAGTCAATTGGAGGTGTACCTGTGGATGTATTTCAAGGCCTACCTTCAAACTCAGTGCCTCTTTGCATGACATCATGGGGAAATCAAAAGAAATCAACCAAGACAGAAAAAAAATTGTAGACTTCAACAAGTCTGGTTCATCCTTGGATGCAATTTCCAAACGCCTGAAGGTACCACGTTCATCTGTACAAACAATAGTACACAAGTATAAACACCATGGGACCACGCAGCCGTCCCGTGTGGCTCAGTTGGTAGAGCATGGTGTTTGCAACGCCAGGGTTGTGGGTTCGATTCCCACGGGGGACCAGTACGGAGAAAAAAAAAGTATGAAATGTATGCATTCACTACTGTAAGTCGCTCTGGATAAGAGCATCTGCTAAATGACTAAAATGTAAAATGTAAATAAAGCTCAGGAAGGAGATGCGTTCTGTCTCCTAGAGAAGAGCGTACTTTGGTGTGAAAAGTGCAAATCAATCCCAGAACAACAGCAAAGGACCTTGTGAAAATGCTGGAGGAAACAGGTACAAAAGTATCTATATCCACAGTGAAACGAGTCCTTTATTAACATAACCTGAAAGGCCGCTCGGCAAGGAAGAAGCCACTGCTCCAAAAAACTGTACTTTTTGGAGAAATGTCCTCTGGTCTGATGAAACTAAAATGGAACTGTTTGGCCATAATGACCATTGTTATGTTTGGGGGAAACAGGGGGAGGCTTGCAAGCCGAAGAACACCATCCCAACTGTGAAGCACGGGGGTGGCAGCATCATGTTGTGGGGGTGCTTTGCTGCAAGAGGGACTGGTGCACTTCACAAAATAGATGGCATCATGAGGGAGGAAAATTCTGTGGATATATTGAAGCAACATCTCGAAACATCAATCAGGAAGTTACAGCTTGGTCACAAGTGGGTCTTCCAAATGGACAATGACCCCCAAGCATACTTCCAAAGTTGTGGCAAAATGGCTTAAGGACAACAAAGTCAATGTATTGGAGTGGCCATCACAAATCCCTGACCTCAATCCAATAGAAAATGTGTGGGCAGAACTGAAAAAGCGTGTGCGAGCAATGAAGCCTACAAACCTGACTCAGTTACACCAGCTCTGTCAGGAGGAATGGGCCAAAATTCACTCAACTTATTGTGGGAAGCTTGTGGAAGGCTACCCGAAATGTTTGACCCAAGTTAAACAATTTAAAGGCAACGCTACCAAATACTAATTGAGTGTAGGTAAACTTCTGGCCCACTGGGAATGTGATGAAAGAAATAAAAGCTGAAATAAAACATTCTCTCTACTATTATTCTGACATTTCACATTCTTAAAATGAAGTGGTGATCCTAACTGACCTAAGACAGGGAATTTGTACTATAATTAAATGTCAGGAATTGTTAAAAATTGAGTTTAAATGTATTTGGCTAAGGTGTATGTAAACCTCCGACTTCAACTGTAGCTCTATATGAGTTCTCTATCCTAGTGAATCTGGAGGTTGACATTGCGTGCGCTATTGGTCTTGCCAAAAAGAGCCTATCACAACTTCATTCTCCTTGTGAAAGCACCAATGGCACCTTCATTCTCTATTTCCAGGACACTGCAGAACTGTCTACTGTATTGGGCTTTCTGTTAAAGCTGATGCCTGAAACGTGCAGAGGTTTTATAGTTCTACACTCGGAGCCTTATTAGATTCAATCTCCCATTATCATTATCATTACTGCAGAGTATGACAAAAATGTCAGCCCCCTATCTCTCTCTCATAAGAGCACATTCTTCTAATAGGAAAGGAGAAGTCTATTAGGTCAGAATTCATTTAGGCCAGGACAGCAGAATGGAACCTCTGGCAGCCGGATTAGATCATAGGAGACATCCCTAGCATTACCTCTACTGTTAAACAAGGACTTTCTCAAGTTAACACTATATGGCCTATGCAATGAATCTTAATAAGTTGCTGTTTTTTTAGACAGGGTTTTTCACATCACTAGTGCATGACTGCTGGTGGTGTGTGTGTCTGTGCGCCCGAGTGCACGTGCGTGTGTGTGGTTTGTGTGTGTCTGCTGCATTGCTGGCTGTGTTGATGTTGATCGTCTCTGACAGGGTCTAGGAGAGCAGGGAAGTGGTGACTTGTGGTAGATGAGATAGAGAGCAGTGGATAGGAGGGCAGGAGGTGGATGTGTTGAATGGTAATTGCAGTGTTCTCCTTAGGTGCTTTTTCCCATAGTTTGCTAAATGTATTACTCCTTAAGCAAATACAGTATTCCATGTGTTTTATTAAACCTTGTGAGCCATTGTGACTGTTTTTAACCTGGCACTACCAGTCGAAGGCTATTCCCTCCTCTGTCTTCCCTCCTTTCTCTTCCTCTGGAAACACAAAGAAGGACTCTGTTATTTTATCCCTGCTTCCTCTCTTCCTCCATTCCCCTCCTCCTGCTGAACAGTTGCCAGGCAGCAGGCTGCCCATCACAGTGACCCGGATACTGTCGTTAGGAGAGCGGGCTGGACTGTAAAAATGGTCCCGCCCCACAATGACCGGACCCTGCATAGCTCTGTCCACTTCTTTCCCTCTTTCTCCATCTATTTTTCTCCTCTCCTTCAACCCCAACGCTGCCATCTGTCTCTCTCTATACTTTTCCCCCATTATCGCCTCTTCTCCTCTCATCCCTAGTTTCCTCTCCCCTCCCCATGTTGTCATTGGCACTGATATTAATATAATTCTGCTGGAGTGGTGGAGGATAGTTTCACTGCAGCCCTGGGCCTCTGTGCTGGGCTTTGGCACTGTGAACTGACTGACTGCTTTAATGGACACCGGTGTAGACAGTGGCTTGCTGCTAAATGACTCACCGGCGTCCGAAGTGGTGCAGCCGTGGGAAGGAAGGAAATGAGCTAACACGGTATGTGTGTTAGAGAAAGCGAGTGAAGGTTCAGAGACAAAGGGAGAGAGGGACAGTGAATGACAGAAAGAGAGACAGGAAGAAGGATAGTGAGAAGATGGGTTTGGTGTGGATTGAGAGGTCAGGGTGGGGCTGTGCATGATTACATTTTCTGTTGGGAGAGTATTGGGAATAGACAATGTAATTCATAGAAAAGCCATAGACTGTCATTGACATTAACAGTCATGCTCAAGGTCACATCCCCAAGAATTAAAGAAGAGAAAAAACAAAGAGTCACCCATTGTTCATATCAAGCCCTTATGTACCCACAATACCCAGCGAGAAGCCTTTAAAATTCCATTATGCTTTGATTGTCATCTGTGGTGGCCCAGTGTCCATGGTGATGCAGTGAGTGCAGTGAGTAAGGAAGTAACCACACTGTGTTCTCTTACCTGTGACGCTCTCTCTGTCCTTATAGGCCGCAGGTGGCCATTTTACGTCAGATGAGATGTAGAATGGCAGTTACCCCCAGGTACTGCCAAAGCCCATTTGTGGCACAGCAAGGTGAGGGGGGAGGGGGCATGGGTGACTCTTAACCAAAACCCTGAGCAGCCAGCAGCTCACATCCCAGAGCCACAGTCACAATGGGCCTGGCGTGATCAGATCTGACAAAGGAAGGAGCACACACATGCACACACATAAACACACACACAGCCATCATCCTCTCTTCCTGTCTCATACAGTATCTCAGGCCCATCTCTATGATGGGGCGGTGGGTCAGAATAATCAAAGAGGCAACATCCTATCTCAGGCTGCTCTCTGCCTCAATGTTCAGAGACCCTCCTCTCTTTACCAATGAGCTGCACTCTGTATCTGTATTCACACCTATGTTTAAGGATGTTATTGTTGCTTTCGTGGTAGGATGTTTTGGTGAGTCATTGTAAGCACTGTTTGAGGTGCCGGTTGAGTAATTCAACTGTGTTCAAGTCACAGTCAGACCCTGTTTCTTAATGAGTGCATTTTTGTTCTACAACAGTAAGCGAGTGCAGTGCCATGTTGGTGACATCCTTGTCTTTTCTCTCCTCCACACAGCGCTGACAGGAGGGCAGCCTGGGGCCACGCAAGAGAGCCAAGATGGCCGAGTGCCTGGGACCAGACTCAGGAGAGCGGCTGAGGAGTCCTACTGGGCCTACTCAGGTGTGTGTGTGTGTGTGCGTGTGTGTGTGTGTGTGTGTGTGTGTGTGTGTGTGTGTGTGTGTGTGTGTGTGTGTGTGTGTGTGTGTGTGTGTGTGTGTGTGTGTGTGTGTGTGTGTGTGTGTAGCATGGTTATTACTCTCTCTCCTCTGTCTCCCCCCTCTCCCTCCCCTGCCCACTCTCCCCCTATCCTCCTGCTCTTTAGAGAAGAGGCCTCAGGGATTCTCTGGGCTTTTTATTTTTATGTTTCTGTGGAGAAAAAGTTACTTTTGTTGTCCCTCTGAGCGATATTTGGAGTGGAGGAACCTTCATCTTTTGCTGTGCAACCAAGCCTCAGGCAACAAATGATCTTTATTTGATTTATTTAAATATTTCTGTTTGTTTACTCTGATTGTAACCCATCGCCGCTGCATTAAAGCCAGGGGCTTGGGGCAAAGTGGATCTTGTGACAGATTCACTTAGCGAGCTGAGTATTAATGCTAAGATCTACTGATTATATGTTGTGTCATGGAACACTTATAATATTAAAGAGTTCTATAACACTGATGGAACTGTGGGTGTCATTTCAGCAAGAGGAAAACAGTACAGATTCTGTTGGACGATCACAGAGATGCCTCCATTTTGTAAGCTGGCTGGATTTCTGCTGGTGCTATAGACAGTGTTTTAGATGTGTGTGTGTGTGTGTGTGTGTGTGTGTGTGTGTGTGTGTGTGTGTGTGTGTGTGTGCACGTATGCATGTGCGCGTGAGAGTCAGCTGAGGATATGAAGTTATGCAGGGTTTATTTAAGGGGATATGAGGTTATGCATTGGGTTTTTAATAATCATCAGTCCCTCGGGGGCCTGGTCACCCACCGCAACTGCTCCTCTCCAGACCCCTTATACCTCGCAATATAACCAGCAACCACAAACCTGTCACTAAATAATACTGAACTGCATCTCTCTCTCTCTCTCTCTGTCTGTCTCTGTCTCTCTCTCTCTGTCTGTCTCTGTCTCTCCGTCTCTCTCTCTCTCTCTCTCTATCTCCTTCTTGCTCTCTCTCTCTCTCTCTTTCTCCTTCTTGCTCTCTCTCTCTCTCTCTCTCTCTCTCTCTGTCTCTCTCTCTCTCTCTCTCTCTCTGTCTGTCTCTGTCTCTCCGTCTCTCTCTCTCTCTCCATCTCCTTCTTGCTCTCTCTCTCTCTCTCTCCTCTCTCTCTTCTTATCGCTCTCTCCTTCTCTCTCTCTCTCTCTCTCTCTCTCTCTCTCTGTCTCTCTCTCTCTCTCTCTGTCTCTCTCTGTCTCTCTTGCTTTCTTTCTGGGCCTTAGGGACCTGCAGGAAAAGAGAGGCACACAGTATGTTGGGTTGTCCTTAAATATCGCCTGAGTTTGTACACAGCTCTAAGCTCTCCCCTCTCTCTGTGTGTTAATGCGTCATTCTCTCTGGCAGGCAGATGGGGCAGTCTGCTGTGCCTTAGTGAGGTAGCCATCCTGGAATCTGTCATCAGAACACCAATGGATCTGATTAGAGCTAGCTCATTTGGACATAGCTTTAGAACTCTGATGTGTCATCACAGGGGACTGCATTTACTGCTTACTGCTTTTAGTGCTTTTACGGTCTTCATAATTACAAGTGCTTTCCCATATATTTTAAGAGGCCTTTTTGTGAGGGTTTGACTGAAACACTGAGGCCAGATCAATAGGCCCTCCCTCACTCTGTCAACTCTGCCTTCTGCTCCAGACGCCGCTACAAACATTGAAGTTCATATTAAAGTTGATTTGATGGAAAGTTCCACTTTTCCACTTCAGAAAATCATTACCTCAAAGGCATTATAAATCGTCCTCCCTCCCCTCACCCCCAACTTGCTGGATATTAATTTTAAAGCCCTGGTGGCCTCAATACTTCTGGCATCAATGGGGAGACGTACCCTAATTTATGAGATAGAGAATTCACCACCTTGTCCTTTACATATCAGTCCTCGTAGCCTGTTTCATATTCACTGGCAGGCTTGAGTTGAGAGCTCTCAATGTTTTGTGTGCTGACTTGAAGAAAGGGAATGAAGATGGAAATTGATGATATGTTGTAATGTAGTTTAACTTTAGAGGACTAAGGGCTGTGACTTAAATAGACAGCTTATAAAGTTAGTCATTTCTGTGAGGATATTAAACAGAATGGTCTTTTCTAATCCTCTTCAGTATGCTGCTTACTTGGTATGCTTAATTCAACCTTCTATTCTTTAACTGTGACTTTACTTCTTAGGATTGTTTGTACACGTATAGTTTTTCTTTGTGTATTTCTGAGGAAATGTAAATATGTGTTTGAATAGATTCTCTATGTATTTTCAGTTTGCTGTAGTAGGGGACAATGAAAAGCTTAATTGGATCTACCTTGACTCTGCAGTGCTCACCTTTTCCTAAAATGCACTTCAGGGTGTTTCCTAATGGCTTAATATGTATATTATTTACTGAATGGGCTCTTCAGACAGGGTCCTTCGTGCAAGGTGTGGGTTGTGGGTCATTCGTGCAAGGGTTGGGTTGTGTATTATCCAACACCTTTCAGTGATTGCCTCTGCACTCAGTGGATGTAATTCAAGATTTATCAGAGTTATCACAACGGGTGGGTTTCTGGTTGTCATGCCAACCTTTACAAAATGGCCTGCCATAGCAGTCCTTGTCTTATACAATGATCTGCAGTGAAGATGGAGAAATTATTAGTATTATTTTCAAACATCTTTTGTGGATAGTGGATAGTGTTTTTTTTTATACAGGTGGTCACTAGTCACTGATAACTCTCTCCTCCAGCTCTGATGTGTCATTATTTATTCAAAAGAAAATTAAATATAGGGAGAGGGAGATCTAGAGAGGGAGATCTAGAGAGGGAGATCTAGAGAGGGAGAGAGAGAGGGAGAGAGAGAGGGAGAGAGATCTAGAGAGGGAGATCTAGAGAGGGAGAGAGAGAGAGAGAGAGACCTAGAGGGAGATCTAGAGAGAGAGAGAGAGAGAGAGATGGGGAAAGGCATAGAGGGAGAGAGAGAGAGTCATGCTCAACATGAGCTCCTGATATATTTAATATTTTTTTGTTTTTTAGAATGAGATAAACACTCTAATCGAAAAAGAATTCCAGACAAGAAGTGATGAACAACAACTCTATTCATTCAGAATAGAAAAAAAGTAACTTTGCGCCTCAAGAAGTTTTGACTCTAGCTAGCTAGCTACACAACAAAGACCTAGCCTGCAGACTAACAAGCAGACTAACAAGCAGACTAACAAACAGTTAATACAACTACATCAAACGACCAAACTGAGTGAGTAAACCTAAAAGGAGCACGGACTAACTTTAAACATATCTTCTGTTTTTTTGTGTGAAGATTTGTCACTCCTTTTGCTGGTTTTTAAACTAAATTAGAGTTAGCTAACAACAGCAGCAGACAAACAAATCGGTTGCTATGGCAACAGGGCAGCAGAATAGAGCAGCAGCAGCAGCAGTAGCAGAGCCCACGGGCACCATGTCCCCACTCCCCCTCAGCGCTGAATCCATTCTCTAACCTCCAGAGGCCAAAAATGACACAACGAGGAAAGCTTTTAAACAGAAACTACTAAAGGGGAGGCCAGAAACCCTTTTTGCAGACCTCTACAAAACGGTGATGTGAGTAATCTCATCGTTCTCACTGACCAGCCAAATGCATGGCGCTCAGCAGTCTGCTCTCACTACCCATCCATAAAGAAAGAGGGGATCTGTAATGGGTGGAAGCTGAAAATCAAAGAGACAGACAACCCTGACAGCACCATGATAACAATCAACCTCTACAAGACTGGACTGTCATGGTGCAAGGTAACATTAGGCTGTTTGAAACAGACTGGGACTGTCATGGTGCAAGGTAACATTAGGCTGTATGAAACAGACTGGGACTGTCATGGTGCCAGGTAACATTAGGCTGTTTGAAACAGACTGGGACTGTCATGGTGCAAGGTAACATTAGGCTGTATGAAACAGACTGGGACTGTCATGGTGCCAGGTAACATTAGGCTGTTTGAAACAGACTGTGACTGTCATGGTGCCAGGTAACATTAGGCTGTATGAAACAGACTGGGACTGTCATGGTGCCAGGTAACATTAGGCTGTATGAAACAGACTGGGACTGTCATGGTGCCAGGTAACATTAGGCTATTTGAAACAGACTGGGACTGTCATGGTGCCAGGTAACATTAGGCTGTTTGAAACAGACTGGGACTGTCATGGTGCCAGGTCACATTAGGCTGTATGAAACAGACTGGGACTGTCATGGTGCAAGGTAACATTAGGCTGTTTGAAACAGACTGGGACTGTCATGGTGCCAGGTAACATTAGGCTGTATGAAACAGACTGGGACTGTCATGGTGCCAGGTAACATCAGGCTGTTTGAAACAGACTGGGACTGTCATGGTGCCAGGTAACATTAGGCTGTATGAAACAGACTGGGACTGTCATGGTGCCAGGTAACATTAGGCTGTTTGAAACAGACTGGGACTGTCATGGTGCCAGGTAACATTAGGCTGTTTGAAACAGACTGGGACTGTCATGGTGCCAGGTAACATCAGGCTGTTTGAAACAGACTGGGACTGTCATGGTGCAAGGTAACATTAGGCTGTTTGAAACAGACTGGGACTGTCATGGTGCCAGGTAACATTAGGCTGTTTGAAACAGACTGGGACTGTCATGGTGCCAGGTAACATTAGGCTGTTTGAAACAGACTGGGACTGTCATGGTGCCAGGTAACATTAGGCTGTTTGAAACAGACTGGGACTGTCATGGTGCCAGGTAACATTAGGCTGTTTGAAACAGACTGGGACTGTCATGGTGCCAGGTAACATTAGGCTGTATGAAACAGACTGGGACTGTCATGGTGCCAGGTAACATTAGGCTGTTTGAAACAGACTGGGACTGTCATGGTGCCAGGTAACATTAGGCTGTATGAAACAGACTGGGACTGTCATGGTGCCAGGTAACATTAGGCTGTATGAAACAGACTGGGACTGTCATGGTGCCAGGTAACATCAGGCTGTTTGAAACAGACTGGGACTGTCATGGTGCCAGGTAACATTAGGCTGTATGAAACAGACTGGGACTGTCATGGTGCCAGGTAACATTAGGCTGTATGAAACAGACTGGGACTGTCATGGTGCAAGGTAACATTAGGCTGTTTGAAACAGACTGGGACTGTCATGGTGCCAGGTAACATTAGGCTGTTTGAAACAGACTGGGACTGTCATGGTGCCAAGTTACATTAGGCTGTTTGAAACAGACTGGGACTGTCATGGTGCCAGGTATCATTAGGCTGTTTGAAACAGACTGGGACTGTCATGGTGCCAGGTAACATTAGGCTGTTTGAAACAGACTGGGACTGTCATGGTGCCAGGTAACATTAGGCTGTTTGAAACAGACTGGGACTGTCATGGTGCAAGGTAACATTAGGCTGTTTGAAACAGACTTTTAGACCATTAAGGAGAGAGCGGAGAGAGAGAAGGACACCACCAGTGACACGCCCTCCCACAAGACAAACTCCACCAGCACCACCCTATATATGGGTAATTGTTTGGTGTAGTGTTGTGGGAGATTGTTTCTTGTTTTGCCTGTGTGAGCCTGACAAGACTGTTTTGTTGTTCGTGCGTTCTTCGTTTTGGGAATGATACCGGGGTACACGACTGGCGAGGAAACCGGAGAGGCAGCCCCAATAATTTTTTTGGGGGGGGCACACGGACAGATCGGCGGAGCCGAGGATGGAACCAGAGCTAGTCGGGGTAAAATTGGTGGTGAGAGAAACAGAGACTATAAAGGAGTATAGAGGAGAAAGGGATGAGAGAGCTACTGTGTTGGTGTATTAGGCACGACATTCGCCCTACAGAGGAGTTCCTAATGATATCACCTGAGTTAACGTTTTATACTAGTCCTGAGGTGCGTGCTAGCTGTCTGGTGAAGATAGTACCAGCACCACGCACCAGGCCTCCAGTTCGTCAGCCCAGTCCAACTCGTCCTGTTCCCGCTCCCCGCACTAGCCCCTGGCACGTCCAGTACCAGCACCACGCACCTGGCTTCCAGCGTGTCAGCCCAGTCCGGTATGTCCTGTTCCTGCTCCCCGCACTAGCCCTGAGGTGCGTGTTCCCAGGCTGATACCTCCAGTACCAGCACCACGCATCAGGCTTCCAGCGCGTCAGCCCAGTCCGGTACGTCCTGTTCCTGCTCCCCGCACTAGCCCTGAGGTGCGTGTTCCCAGGCTGATACCTCCAGTACCAGCACCACGCATCAGGCTTCTAGTGCGTCAACCCAGTCCGACTCGGCCTGTTCCCGCTCCGTGGACTAGCCCTGAGATGCGTGTCCCCAGACTGGCACATCCAGTACCAGTACCACGCATCAGGCTTCCAGTGCGTCAGCCCAGCCTCGAGAGTTCGGCAATAGTGTGCAGTCCAGAGTATCCGGCAACAGTGTGCAGTCCAGAGTATCCGGCAACAGTGTGCAGTCCAGAGTATCCGGCAGCGGTGTGCAGTCCAGAGTATCCGGCAACAGTGTGCAGTCCAGAGTATCCGGCAACAGTGTGCAGTCCAAAGTATCCGGCACCAGTGTGCAGTCCAGAGTATCCGGAACCAGTGTGCAGTCCAGAGTATCCGGCAACAGTGTCTAGTCCGGAACCGAGGGAGACTGCCTGTGATCCGGAACCAAGGGAGTCTGCCTGCAACCCGGAACTGAGGGAGTCTGCCTGCGACCCGGAACCGAGGGAGTCTGCCTGCGACCCGGAACCGAGGGGGTCTGCCTGTGACCCGGAACCAAAGGGATCTGCCTGTGACCCGGAACCGAGGGGGTTTGCCTGTGACCCGGAACCGAGGGGGTCGGCCTGCGACCCGGAACCGAGGGAATCTACCTGTGACCCAGAACCGAAGGGGTCTGCCTGCGACCCTGAACCGAAGGGGTCTGACTGTGACCCGGAACCGAGGGGTCTGCCTGTGACCCGGAACCGAAGGGGTCTGCCTGTGACCCAGAACCGAAGGGGTCTGCCTGTGACCCGGAACCGAAGGGGTCTGCCTGTGACCCGGAACCGGGTGAGTCTGCCTATGACCTGGAACCAAGGGAGTCTATCAGCAACCCGGAACTGAGTAAGTCTATTGACGATCCGGAACTAATTATGAGTAACTGTGTTTCAAATGAGTCTTCCTACAGTGTGGAACGGAAGAGGTCTGCCTACGATCCGGAACGAGGGGAGTCTGCCTACGGCCCGAAACTGATCAAGTCTGTCTGCATTCTGGAGGACAGTAGGCCGGAGCCAGCACCACCTCCTGTATAGGTGGGTTGGGGAGGGGGGGTGTAGCACTAGTGTCGTCGGTGACGACAGCCACCCTCCCTTCCCTCCCTTTAGTTTAGGGGGAATTTTTGTTGTTGTTGTTTTTTTGTTTTTTTTATGTATGAGGTGCATCCGGGGTCTGCACCGGGGGGGGGGGGGGGGGGGGGGGGGGGGTACTGTCACATCCTGACCAGTATAAGGGTTATTTGTTATTGTAGTTTGGTCAGGACGTGGCAGAGGGTATTTTGTTTATGTGGTTCGGGGTGGGGATTTTTGTAGTAGGGTGTTTGATTTATTATTTCCGGGTTTTGGTCTATGTTCTATGTTTTGTATTTCTATGTTCTTTCTGGTTTGTGGTATTTCTATGTGTAGGTTAATGGGGGGTTGGACTCTCAATTGGAGGCAGATGCTTTCTCGTTGCCTCTGATTGAGAGTCCTATATATGGGTAATTGTTTGGTGTAGTGTTGTGGGAGATTGTTTCTTGTTTTGCCTGTGTGAGCCTGACAAGACTGTTTTGTTGTTCGTGCGTTCTTCGTTTTGTTGTTTTTTGGTGTTCTCTTTATTTAAAATAAATGATAAGATGAGCATCCACATTCCTGCTGCGTTTTGGTCCTCCATTCCCGACGACAGCCGTTACACCTGGGCTCTGACCATTAACCTAAAAAAAACAAATATAATGATATTCTAAAAAAGGTCCGGAAATCAGGATAACAAATATAAATTCTATTTGGACACAGTTCTATTAGAACACACCAAAAACGACACATATCTAGGACTAAATATCAGCAACACAGGTAGCTTTCACATGGCTGTGAATGAGCGGAGAGACAAAGCAAGAAGAGCATTCTATGCCATTAAAAGGAACATTAAAATCAAAATTCCAATTAGAATCTAGCTGTAACGGCCGTCGTCAGAAAGAGACCAAGGTGCAGCGGAGGATGTGTTCATCATTAGGAATTTTAATAAATGAAAGAACACTACAAACGAAACACGAAAAGAAACGACAGCCAAACAGTCCTGTCAGGATTAACTCTACACAGAAAACAGTCACCCACAAACCCCAAAGGAAAAACAGGCTGCCTATGTATGACTCCCAATCAGCAACAACGAACTACAGCTGTTCCTGATTGAGAGCCACACACGGCCAACCAAAGAAACAAACCAACATAGAAAACTAAACATAGAACACCCACCCATGTAACACCCTGGCCTAACCAAAATAGAGAACTAAAAACCCCTCTCTATGGCCAGGGCGTTACAGTACCCCCCCCCCAAAGGTGCGGACTCCGGCCACAAAACCTGACAGTAAAGGGGAGGGTCCGGGTGGGCCTTCCTACGGCGGCGGCTCTGGTGTGGGCCGTGGACCCCGCTCCAACCTCGGCTTAGCCCACTTAGGTGGCGCCCCTGGCTGCGCCGGAGGACTGGCGGGCGACCCTGGCTGCGCCCGGCTTCTCTAGCTGCGCCCGGCTGGTGGGCGTCTCTGGCTGCGCCCGGCTGGCGGGCGTCTCTGGCTGCGCCCGGCTGGCGTCTCTGTAAGCACAGTCTGGCTATAGAGACCGGTCATCACAGACAAACCTGGCTGCCCAGAGAAGACAGGCTGTGCTCACTTTGCTCCAGGGGAGAGGTAGAGACAGAGCTTAATTCCCATTACACTGTGACAAATACTCAGACCTAAGAGAATATTTATTTCCCAAAATTATAATTCAATACAAAGAATTTGAAACTATAAAAGATGAGGAAAAAATCAAATATTTATTGGGTGAAAAGCCGCAGTTTTGGCAGCCAAATATGTGTCCTCCTGCCACAACCTGAGGGACAGCCAGTGAAAAGTACAATGTAATGTCGATAATATTTCCTGTTTTGTTTTGTCTTTCATACCATGTCTTTTCAGTCGTGTTGACACTGGTCTACTACCATTGCTTTAATGTATTGTTGTTCTCATTAATATTGTTGTTGTTAATGGTAATCCCATGTCCACTACTACTATTGCTGTTGGTCCCACCATTTATTTATAAATATATATATATATATATGTATATATATGTATATTTTATATATATACAGTGAGGGGAAAAAGTGTTTCATCCCCTGATGATTTTGTATGTTTGCCCACTGACAAAGAAATGATCAGTCTATCATTTTAATGGTAGGTTTATTTGAACATTGAGAGACAGAATAACAACAAAAAAATCCATAAAAACGCGTGTCAAAAATGCTATAAATTGATTTGCATTTTAATGAGGGAAATAAGTATTTGACCCCTCTGCAAAACATGACTTAGTACTTGGTGGCAAAACCCTTGTTGGCAATCACAGAGGTCAGACGTTTCTTGTAGTTGGCCACCGGGTTTGCACACATCTCAGGAGGGATTTTGTCCCACTCCTCTTTGCAGATCTTCTCCAAGTCATTAAGGTTTCGAGGCTGACGTTTGGCAACTCGAACCTTTACAGATTTTCTATGGGATTAAGGTCTGGAGACTGGCTAGGCCACTCGAGGACCTTAATGTGCTTCTTCTTGAGCCACTCCTTTGTTGCCTTGGCCGTGTGTTTTGGGTCATTGTCATGCTGGAATACCCATCCACGACCCATTTTCAATGCCCTGGCTGAGGGAAGGAGGTTCTCACCCAAGATTTGACGATACATGGCCCCGTCCATTGTCCCTTTGATGCGGTGAAGTTGTCTTGTCCACTTAGCAGAAAAACACCCCCAAAGCATAATGTTTCCACCTCCATGTTTGACGGTGGGGATGGTACTCTTGGGGTCATAGGCAGCTTTCCTCCTCCTCCAAACACGGCGAGTTGAGTTGATGCCAAAGAGCTCCATTTTGGTCTCATCTGACCACAACAGTTTCACCCAGTTGTCCTCTGAATCATTAAGAGTGTGCTCCCTTTAAGAGTGTGCTCCTAATCTCAGCTCGTTACCTGTATAAAAGACACCTGGGAGCCAGAAATCTTTCTGATTGAGAGGGGGTCAAATACTTATTTCCCTCATTAAAATGCAAATCAATTTATAACATTTTTGACATTTTTCTGGATTTTTTTGTTGTTATCGTGTCTCTCACTGTTCAAATAAACCTATCATTAAAATTAAAGACTGATCATTTCTTTGTCAGTGGGCAAACGTACAAAATCAGCAGGGGATCAAATACTTTTTTCCCTCACTGTATATATATATATTGTATATATATTTATTTGTCTATATGTATACTTTGACAATGTAAGTAATAATGAACTTGCCATGACAATTGAATTGAATTGAAATTGAAATTGAGAGAGAATAAATTAAGGGACAGTGTCAGAGACCAATCTACCTGCACATGTCCTCTGTGCCAATGTTATTGTTGTTGTTCATTGTATGGTTATTTTGACCCTTGATTAGTGTTCTTACTGTTGTCCCGTTGACAATATTAATTATAGTTATTTTAAGAGAGAGAGAGAGAGAGAGAGAGAGAGATGGGGATAGGCAGAGAGAGAGAGATAGCGAGAGAGAGAGAGAGAGACTAAGAGAGGGAAATATAGGGAGAGGGAGATCTAGATAGAGAGAGAGAGAGATGGGGAAAGAGAGAGAGAGAGAGAGAGTGAGAGAGAGGGAAATATAGGGAGAGGGAGATCTAGACAGAGAGAGAGAGATGGGGAAAGAGAGAGAGAGAGAGAGAGAGAGATGGGGAAAGACAGAGAGAGAGAGATAGCGAGAGAGAGAGAGAGAGAGAGAGAGAGAGAGAGGAGAGAGAGGAAGTATAGGAGAGAATCTAGAAGCGAGAGAGAGAGAGAGAGATGGGGAAAGGCGGAGAGAGAGAGAGAGAGAGAGAGAGAGAGAGAGAGAGATGGGGAAAGGTGGAGAGAAGGTTGGAGAGAGAGGCCAAAGAGAGAGAGGAGGAGAGGGAGAGGTGTGAGTTAGATGCGCCTCACGCAGATAAAGCATGTAGGTCAGATTGAAAGGTGGTGTGTTCCTGGCGATGAGATCACTACCATCACCATTTGGGGTGGCAGGTAGCCTAGTGGTTAGAGCATTGGGCCAGTAACCGAAAGGTTGCTGGATTGAATCCCCGAGCTGACAAGGTAAAAATACTGTCATTCTGCCCCTGAACAAGACAGTTAACCCACTGTTCCCCGGTAGGCTGTCATTGTAAATAAGAATTTGTTCTTCACTGACTTGCCTCGTTAAATAAAAAATAAAAATCACTGCTGCAGCTGCTACCATCTTACCAGGGACACACCGTTCGCTTTGCACACAAAAATTGAGAGAGGGAGAGAAGGGAGGGAAAGGCTGAGGGAAAAGAGAAAGGAGGGAGAGAGAGAGAGGGTGGGTGGAGGTAAAGATATGAGACCAAAAGACGTCTCTGTCTGATACGTAGCTTCTCTGATTTGGCTGTTTGCCGCTGAGTGAATCCTGTGTTTTTTCAAGTGTTTGGCCTTGTTTTTCTACTTGTTTGGTTTTATTTCTCTTGACTGTTTGTTAGTGGTTGGGCCTGTAAGTGGGTTATAAAGGGTATGGTGGGAGTATGGTGGATGGATCTCCCTCTCCCTGCTATTGACTTCATTAAATCATTTTTCCTGACGTACACACGGGAGGCTTGGTAGTAATATTTTTATTACATAAGATATGCAGAATAAGATATTACGTGGAGTTATAAACACGCCAACTTATTAGTGATGCAAAGCCTTAGGCTGCATTATGATGAATTATGTAATTGTCATCATTTTCATAAATGCATGGAAACATTTAGCTGTCTGCCAGCAAACTGAGCTGCTCACAAACTATTTATCTGGATGACTTTATTTCGTTTCCACAGTTATTATATCAACAGGCGATCAAGATTTGTTTTAGCTTACAGAAATACTATTTCTCTGAATAGATTAATTAAATTTGCCTCGATCAGGCGAGTGAAAGCAGAATGGAGCGAATGAGATCAGATCAAGTGGAGGTGTCTGTGTGCGCAACGTGCATGTGTGTGTGTGTAGATAAATGAAGGTTCAGCAGAAGGCTTTTTGTTCAGCCCGGCAGCCTTTAGATAATCACAGAGCTGAGATGGAGATACTGTCTGCAGCCATGACCGTCGGTAGAGGGAGAAACAGAGAACGAGAGAGAAAGAGAGAGAAAGAGAGAGATGGAGAGAGAGGGAATAACCCAACAGGAGGGGGAATCAGGGTGCAATCAAGAGCACTTCCTTGGAAGATCCATCTGCCGGAGCACCTTTGATCATGTGCAGGGGAACGGCATTCCCACTGGGTGCGGATCTCTGATTAGGTCTGGCCTCAGGTGTAAATAAGATGGGAATTAAGCATGTGGCTGCATTTCCTCTGACCCCGTCAGCAGCTGGGGGGTGGCAGGGGGGCAGTGGGCTGGTGGGGGGCAGTCAGGGCTCTGGGCAGGGCCAGCTTAATGACTCAAAAGTGGAGCCTCTGATGAAAGGAAAGTGGAAATCATGGACTGAGCTAAATATAGGAAAGATGGAGAGAGGGTGGAGTGTGATGGGAAGTAGGTGATCACTCTTTAGTGTTTAATCTGCAATTGGAGAGTGGTTGTGTGTGTGTGTGTGTGTGTGTGTGTCTGTGTGTGTGTGTGTGTGTGTGTGTGTGTGTGTGTGTGTGTGTGTGTGTGTGTGTGTGTGTGTGTGTGTGTGTGTGTGTGTGTGTGTGTGTGTGTGTGTTTACTATCCTTGTGGAGACCAGTTTTAGGGGTTAAGGGTTTGGTTTTAAGTGTAGGGTTAGGGGTTAGGGAAAATAGGATTTTGAATGGGAATACATGTTTTGGCACCCACAAGGATATTAAAACAATCGTGTGTGTCTGGATGTGGATGCCTGCCAAACAAGTAACTATAACACAAATGTTTTCTTTGCCCAATCTGATCTGTGCTGTACGGGGTGGTTAGGAGCTGTGTGTGTGTTTGTGTGTGTGTGTGTGTTTGTGTGTGTGTGTGCGTGTGTGTGTGTGCGCGTGTGCATGTGTGTGTGTGTGCCTGCGTGGTTATAGTTTGTCTCTGCCATGCAGCTGTAAAGCAGCAAATGTATTATCCAGGGCCGCACATTGTGAAATTGATTAAAGTTTATTTAAAGCTTGTGTACTCTGGGCCATTATTCATAACAGGGCTGGTAATATCACCACACACAGAGACTCTGGGGAGACTGAGTTAGCATCATCTCTCTCTATAAAGCAGAGGAGGGCTGTGTGCGGTGTGCCCGTGTATGTGGGGGTGTTTAGGGTTAGCTTTATAGTGAAGGGGGTGAGTGGAGGATAAATACAACATATTTAGCTGAGCAAGGGGGTGAACAGATGAAGAATGGAGCAGAGGGGGATTTGAGGAAGATGTAGCTGAATAAGAGATGAGTGGAAATGTCAAATTTAATGTGAGCTTGCCTCTGTGTGGTCTGATGAACATTGCCTTCTGAATAAGATCCCTGAAGAGGTAACAGTGTTGCGCAACAGATTTTGAGGTGTGTGTGGTGTGTGTGTTTCATGAGAGGGATTAGACATGAACACATGCTGTGTCAGAGTCAAGGACTTTGGACCGCCCAGGTACTTTGTGTGGGTGTGTGTGTGTGTTACTGCCAACCTCGAAGAGCACTTTCTGTGTTGCCACTCAGATGGTCTACTCTGCACAGAGCATGTCTCTGATCCTGATCCATCACCTCACATGCCACCCTCATACACCACAGTGGCCCATTAGAGCATCCAGTGGTAACTCCCCTGTCTCTCCACATAGATTGTGTGTGTGTGTGTGTGTGTGTGTGTGTGTGTGTGTGTGTGTGTGTGTGTGTGTGTGTGTGTGTGTGTGTGTGTGTGTGTGTGTGTGTGTGTGTGTGTGTGTGTGTGTGTGTGTGTGTGTGTGTGCGTGTGTGTGTGTGTGAAATAGCCATTGGTGGCTGACTGATAGTGAACCAGGCTTTGCCTTCTGTCTCATTCATCTGCTGTTGACATTCAAGGCGATTTCCTCTGCGAGGGGAGCCATGCACTGCCTTATTAATTATGCCTGAAATATTAAAAAGACTCCATCATGCATGAATTATTAATTCATTTCGCTGAGATCATCCCGGCTAAATATTTCCGAGTGTTGTCGTACATCATCCTGGAGGGGCTGTGGAAAGAAGGAGATGGCATTCCACTAAACAGTGTGTGTGTGTGTGTGTGTGTGTGTGTGTGTGTGTGTGTGTGTGTGTGTGTGTGTGTGTGTGTGTGTGTGTGTGTGTGTGTGTGTGTGTGTGTGTGTGTGTGTGTGTGTGTGTGTGTGTGTGTGTGTGTGTGCGCGTGCGTGTGCTTGCTTGAATTAGTGTGTTCATGTCTAATAAACAGTGCATCTGCCCTTTTCCTTTGTTAAACTCTCTATCTCTTCTCCTTTGTTAAACTCTCTATCTCTTTGAAGACTTCTGAATAGATGCTCTACATAAGCCTTAGGCGGTATCTAGATTTCCATACAGTCATACTGTCCTTGTGCCATCCCGTGGTATGCGGTTATTACCAGGGGCACTATTTTTAAACGCAAAAGACCCCAAATGAGCCTCTGTAATCTGAAGGTTATCACTACTAATAAGTACATGAAAAATCCCTTAGCGGTTGCTAGCTAAATGCTAACGAGTGCAGGCGATCATTTTATACAGTCTCTGACATACACTATTTGCATGACAGACATCCCAGCTCATGAAGTTATACAAGTAACAAAAAAATGCTACTCAGTTTTCTGCATGCACAAAACAAATATTAGACAGCAAGGATCTTGATCCGGGATGGAATTCTCTGCTGTTACCAAGAGAAGCTTGATTTTGCTTACCACTAGCTACTAAGTTAGCAAAACAAATGCACAATTGCTGAGTATTGAGTACATTTTACACAGTTTACTTAATAGTTATAAGATATCTACAGTTGATGTCGGAAGTTTACATACACCTTAGCCAAATACATTTAAACTCAGTTTTTCACAATTCCTGACATTTAATTCCAGTAAAAATTCCCTGTCTTAGGTCAGTTAGGATCACCACTTTATTTTAAGAATGTGAAATGTCAGAATAATAGTACAGAGAATAATTTATTTCAGCTTTTATTTATTTCATCACATTCCCAGTGGGTCAGACGTTTACATACACTCAATTAGTATTTGGTAGCATTGCCTTTAAATTGTTTAACTTGGGTCAAATGTGTCGGGTATCCTTCCACAAGCTTCCCAAAATAAGTTGGGTGAATTTTGGCCCATTCCTCCTGACAGAGCTTGTGTAACTGAGTCAGGTTTGTAGGCCTCATCGCTCGCACACACTTTTTCAGTTCTGCCCACAAATTTTCTATAGGATGGCCACTCCAATACCTTGACTTTGTTGTCCTTAAGCCGTTTTGCCACAACTTTGGAAGTATGCTTGGGGTCATTGTCCATTTGGAAGACCCATTTGCGAATCTTTAACTTCCTGACTGACGTCTTGAGATGTTGCTTCAATATATACACATAATTTCCCTTCCTCACGATGCCGTCTATTTTTTGAAGTGCACCAGTCCCTCCTGCAGCAAAACACCCCCACCACATGATGCTCCCACCCCCGTGCTTCACGGTTGGGAGGGTGTTCTTCGGCTTGCAAGCCTCCCCCTTTTCATCCGACCAGAGGACATTTCTCCAAAAAGTACGATCTTTGTCCCAATGTGCAGTTGCAAACCATAGTCTGGCTTTTTTATGGCAGTTTTGGAGCGGTGGCTTCTTCCTTGCTGAGCGGCCTTTCAGGTTATGTAGATATAGGACTCTTTTTACTGTGGATATAGATACTTTTGTACCTGTTTCCTCCAGCATCTTCACAAGGTCCTTTGCTGTTGTTCTGGGAGTGATTTGCACTTTTCGCACCAAAGTACACTCATCTCTAGGAGACAGAACGTGTCTCCTTCCTGAGCGGTATGACGGCTGCGTGTTCTATTGGTGTTTATACTTGCGTGGTATTATTTGTACAGATGAACGTGGTACCTTCAGGCGTTTGGAAATTGCTCCCAAGGATGAACCAGACTTGTGGAGGACTTCTTTTTCTGAGGTCTTGGCTGATTTCTTTTGATTTCCAGATGATGTCAAGCAGAGGCACTGAGTTTGAAGGTAGGCCTTGAAATACATCCACAGGTACACCTCCAATTGACTCAAATGATGTCATTTAGCCTATCAGAAGGTTCTAAAGCCATGACATCATTTTCTGGAATATTCTTAGCCGTTTACAGGCACAGTCAACTTAGTGTATGTAAACTTCTGACCCACTGGAATTGTGAAACAGTGAATTATAAGTGAAATAATCTGTCTGTAAACAGTTGTTGGAAAAATTACTTGTGTCATGCACAAAGTAGATGACCTAACCGACTTGCCAAAACTAAATTTTGTTAACAAGAAATTTGTGGAGTGGTTGAAAAACGAGTTTTAATAACTCCAACCTAAGTGTATGTAAACTTCCGACTTCAACTGTAGATGGCAAATATGTACTTGTGAATTCCATACAAGTGTTACTAAATCACCTGGCGCTTACTGCTCAACAGTTAGAGTTACTCATGAGGCTCCGGTCTCTTGTTGTTGTGCACTTGTAAACAAACAACATGTGACTGGCTCAGCTGTTTTAGGGAACTACCGGTCAAGCTTCATAATGAAAAATAATGGAACAGGTAAAATTAAAAATGTAATCTGCTTTATCTCGTAACTAAGTGCACAAGTTGACTGCAGGTTTTTACTTAAAAAGTACAATAAGACATTTTATATATTTTTATACGAGGCAGAGAGACTCATTCATAACTGCAGTAGTTTAAAATGCAGCTCAGGTCCAGGCGAGTTTAGAGATGTCATTAGTCTCCTAAAGCCTTATGGTAATTACCGCAGAGAGAGAGAAAGGAAATGCCATTCAAATGAATTGAAAAAGGAGGCGTAGCATAGGCCTGAGACACCCAGATTGATCCTGTATTCAATGTTCTTATTGATGTTTTCCATTACATTGTAATTTTCAGTGTGGTTTGGCAAGGACAAATACTTTGATAGTTCCGCCCACTCATCTGCACCGGTGCACGGACACACACACTTTTTTAATACCCCTGTTGGCACCAGTGTGAATTATAGATTAGATGTCATCTACAATCATAGTGATGATTTTAAATATACATATTAAAGGACATTGTATGTTGCAGTGTGAGATTTGTGTGTGTCTTTTGTGTGTTGGATGTTACAGTGTGAGATTCGTGTGTGTCTTTTCTGTGTTGGATGTTGCAGTGTGAGATGTGTGTGTGTTGGATGTTGCGGTGTGAGGTGTGTGTGTGTGTCTTTTGTATGTTGGATGTTGCTGTGTGAGGTGTGTGTGTTTGTCTTTTGTGTGTTGGATGTTGTGGTGTGAGGTGTGTGTGTGTGTCTTTTGTATGTTGGATGTTGCAGTGTGAGGTGTGTGTGTTTGTCTTTTGTATGTTGGATGTTGCAGTGTGAGGTGTGTGTGTGTGTGTTGGATGTTGCAGTGTGAGGTGTGTGCGTGTGTCTTTTGTGTGTTGGATGTTGCGGTGTGAGGTGTGTGTGTTTGTCTTTTGTGTGTTGGATGTTGCAGTGTGAGGTGTGTGTTTGTCTTTTGTATGTTGGATGTTGCAGTGTGAGGTGTGTGTGTGTGTCTTTTGTATGTTGGTTGTTGCTGTGTGAGGTGTGTGTGTTTGTCTTTTGTGTGCTGGATTTTCTCATTTGTTTGTGTGTTGTGCTGGGCTGCAACTCTATGGAACTCTTCTCACTTTGACCTTGTATCTGAGGGAAAGCTCATGGGACTCAGGAGTGCTAATCTATACAGATTACTCTGGTCCCTCCTCACTGCTAGTTGCTGTTGCTCTCTGTAACCTATTAAGGCTATGCAGCAGGGGGGCAGATTAAGTGCTACAAGCTCTCTTTGGATGTGTTGTCAGACAGTTACTCAGTAATTTGTCTTCCTTTTGGAGTTTGTACTGAAGGGACTCTTGTACAAGTTGAGCCACATTCCCCAGTGTTCCATTCTATTCAGTAAGTATGTTTCTATTTGTATCCACTCATGAGTGCCCTATAGCCGATGGTGGTGATAGAGAGGCCTAATACATTGGAGAGTTGTTTCATTGAGTGCATTCTTAAAGCACTAAAACAGTTGTGTTTTTCACTTGTCCTGGACACAGGGCAATGTGAGGTGGCAACCTTACTCAGACGTTGACAGGAGCCCTCTGTAAGGTAGAGATGACCCACCCCTCCCGTACCACACACTGTCACTCTGACCCCTGCCTGCTTCAGCCTGCGATTTACACCCATACTCAACGTCTGAGACGCTAGCAATGATGAGATTCCCAGTAGACCATCACTCATAACCACACTGTGTGTTTGTGTTTGTGTGCGGACCCTGAGGCTGTCTAAGGTCAACCCAAGCTCTGATCGCCTCCCCGTTCCTCCCCTCCAACTTCAGTTTAATTTGCCACGGACATGCACAATTGTCCACACTAATTACTATTAATGTTGTAAGTATGGAAATAGTTTTCTGACCCAAAAAAGTATGGGTATATGTGTAAAAAACAACAAAATTATTTTTTCTCTCAGATATAGGACGGACACTTCAAAACATACTTGCTTTTGATTTATCTGTTTTGTCATGTACAACTTTGTTATTTAATGTGTTTCTATAGGCTAACAGCAGAGGCCAAATTCAATATTTCCTCAAATAATAAAGCATTTAAATGTTTTATACCTACAAGGGTCCTACAATTTTAAATCGAATAGCAAAATCATCCTTGGTATGACCATCTTAAAACAATTCTATATGTCGGCTTAGTAGAAACCCAAGCTCCCTCTTTCTCCCTCTCTTGATCTCTTCTCTCTTTCTCTCTCTCTGTCACTCTCTCTTTCTCCCACTCTCTCTCCATCCTTATCTTGATTCATCTTTGTTATCATCTAATGATCAGATCAGCAATTTACACTGGCTCGGGGCCCCATCCGTCTCTGTCTGAGTGGGGCCGGTGTGAGTGATGTGTCAGTGTGGCTGAGCTACCTCCATCGCTCCCCGGCCCAGGTTCACCTCACACCACAATCACCTTTTAATTCTGTATGATGTATTAGGCTGGCAGAAACCAATTTTGGGGCTCGAATTGGGCCCTAAATCATCAAATCCCTTTCCTGGGCCACCTGCGATTTATCACCCCCAACGAAAAAAGTAAATATATTAGGAATGTAAATAAATTAGTAACTTGTGATTGCTAAGCTAAATGTTGTATCGACAGGGTTTTTTCTCCGTCTTTTCCTTGAGGGTTGATGGATGGTGGTAATGCAGCTGAAACCAGCCTGGACAGGGTCCTCTACACTGCTGTGCCTTTCAGCTGCCTTCGAACGGCTTCCTCTCCCTCCCCAGAAACAGAACTATCCCTCTGGAAACCCCAGCGTCTAATTCAGATCCGTCACATACAGAATCCCCATTAAGAACAGGAAGAAGAACAAGGCATACCCATACTAAATTCTAATTCTGATGCTACTATGTTTAGACGCTCTCTCGGTTAACCTACAGTATGCTTAAAATAGACCCTCTGTAGGCCGAGGTAGCAAGGGAGTGTGTGTATGTCACGCCCTGACCTGAGAGAGACGTTTTTCTCTGTTTGGTTAGGTCAGGGTGTGATATGGGGTGGGCATTCTATGTCATTATATTTCTTTGTTTTGGCCGAGTATGGTTTCCAATCAGAGGTTGTCTATCGTTGTCTCTGATTGGGAATCATACTTAGGCAGCCTTTTCCCCACCTGTGTTTGTGGGTAATTATTATTTCTGTGAGTGTTTTGTGTGTGCCACGTTTCTTTCTGTTTATTGTTTTGTTCGGTTTTCTTCAAATAAAGAATGTGGAATTACCGGCACGCTGCGCCTTGGTTGATTTATGACAGGGAGTTCGAGGACTGCGAACGTGACAGTGTACTGTAGCAGGGTCTTTGCTCCAGCCAAGGAGAAGTGTTTAGCCTGCAATGTACAGCGCAGAAGGCTGTTTTGCTGTGTCATGGTGGGGCTCAGAGCAGTGGCTGCTCGTCCATATACTCATGAGTGTATCTGATGGGGAATCAATGAGCCACGTGCCTTCCAGAGCCTGAGTCATAACAGATGGCATTGTGGGAGGGACACGTTAGTATTGGAATGGCAGTTTGGTGTTTTACAGTGAAGGACGCTCTGTTAAGCACTGCATCTAATTATACCCTAACATGTAGTGTACAGTAGGGTTCTTTGTTGTCCCATGATGTTTTGACCTGGAGGTGTTGAGACAAGGCTGTATTCTGAGCAGCAGTGTGTGGTCCCCCCAGTGTGTACTGGTGTGATCCAGGCTGCGATCAGAGCTCCCTGGCAGTGGGCTAATGTTATGCTGGCTGACAGGGCCTGA